>NW_026908015.1:0-197463 GCF_033978785.1 Entelurus aequoreus | reverse complement strand
AGTGGTGCTTTGTTATTGGACTTTTGTGCTCGTCACGGATTGTCCATAACAAACACAATGTTCAAACATAAGGGTGTCCATATGTGCACTTGGCACCAGGACACCCTCGGCCGCAGTTCCATTATTGACTTTGTAGTTGTGTCATGGGATTTGCGGCCTCATGTTTTGGACACTCGGGTGAAGAGAGG
Source organism: Entelurus aequoreus (assembly GCF_033978785.1). Classification (NCBI taxonomy): domain Eukaryota; kingdom Metazoa; phylum Chordata; class Actinopteri; order Syngnathiformes; family Syngnathidae; genus Entelurus; species Entelurus aequoreus. Next base: position 197,275 of record NW_026908015.1, on the reverse strand, counting down.
GGCGAGCTTTCTACCGATCACCACCTGGTGAGCTGGCTCCGATGGTGGGGTAGGATCCCGGACAGACCTGGCAGGCCCAAACGCATTGTGAGAGTCTTTTGGGAATGCCTAGCAGAGTCTCCTGTCAGAGAGAGTTTCTTTTTCCACCTCCGGAGGAACTTTGAACATGTCACAAAGGAGGTGCTGGACATTGAGTCTGAATGGATCATGTTCCGTGCCTCTCTTGTCAAGCCAGCTGATTGGAGCTGTGGCCGCAAGGTGTTTGGTGCCTGTCGTGGCGGTAATCCTAGAACCCGCTGGTGGCCACCAGCAGTGCGGGATGCCGTCAAGCTGAAGAAAGAGCTTATCTGGTCCTTTTGGCTCATGGGACTCCAGAGGCAGCGGGCATACCGACAGGCCAAGCAGTGCCTGGGGAATCTGTGGTGGGCTCTCCTATTTCTGGGGCTGAGGTTGCATAGGTAGTTTTAAAAGCTCCATCCGGAGTTCCTTAAGGCTCTGGATGCTGTGGGGCTGTTTTAGTTGACAAGACTCTGCAACATCGCGTGGACATCAGGGGCGGTACTTCTGGATTGGCAGACCGGGGTGGTGGTTCCTCTCTTTAAGAAGGGGAACCGGAGGGTGTGTTCCAACTATCGTAGATCACACTCCTCAGCCTTCCCGGTAAGGTCTATTCATGTGTACTGGAGAGGAGGAACCTCGGATCCAGGACGAACAGTGTGGTTTTCGTCCTGGTCGTGGAACGGTAGACCAGCTCTATACTCTCGGCAGGGTCCTTGAGTGTGCATGGGAGTTTGTCCAACCAGTCTACATGTGCTTTGTGGACTTGGAGAAGACATTCGACCGTGGCCACCCCGAGAAGTCCTGTGGGGAGTGCTCAGAGAGTATGGGGTATCGGCATGTCTGATTGTGGCGGGTCGCTCCCTGTATGATCAGTGTCAGAGCTTGGTCCGCATTGCCAGCAGTAAGTCGGACCCCTTTCCAGTGAGGGTTGGACCGGAGTCCAACCCTCGTGTTGGCTGCCCTTAGTCACCAAATGTGTTCATAAATTTTATGGACAGAATTTCTAGGCGCAGTCATGGCGTTGAGGGGATCCGGTTTGGTGGCTGCAGGATTAGGTCTCTCCTTTTTGCAGATGATGTGGTCCTTATGGCTTTAACTGGCCAGGATCTTCAGCTCTCATTGGATTGGTTCGCAGCCGAGTGTGAAGCGACTGGGATGAGAATCAGCACCTCCAAGTCCGAGGTTCTCGCCCGGGAAAGGGTGGAGTGCCATTTCGAGGTTGGGCAGGAGATCTTGCCCCAAGTGGATGAGTTCAAGTACCTGGAGTCTTGTTCATGAGTGAGGGAAGAGTGGATCGTGAGATGCACAGGCTGGCGGCCGAAATGAGTTTTCTCCGCTGGGTGGCGGGTCTCTCCCTTACTGTAAGAATTTTCACCGTTTAATTACAGTAACCTACTGGCAGCTAATGGTTCCAGTATAAAACTGTTTTTCTACAGCACACATACTGTGATTTATCACTACAGTTTATTACTGTAAAAAGTATCACAGTACTGTGCTGTATCAAATATACGCTTCACAGCATAATACTGTCATCTGTTTAGCGGCATTACACTGTTATTTTAGTGTATCTACTGTAATATCCATTAACAGTTAATTACAGTAAAATAATTGTAAGCACTATAGACTGAGCTTTACAGTATCTTCTCTGCATCCTGGGGTCACACTGGTGCTTCTTGCCTTTACCCATTCAACATATCTTTACCTGCACATTACCTACCTTCTCTGCATAGTGTGGTCACGCTGGTGCTTTCTACCTTTACCCATTCAACATATCTTTACCTGCACATTACCTACCTTCTCTATATCCTGGAGTCAAGCTGGTGTTTCCTGCCTTTACTCATTCAACATATCTTTACCTGCACATTACCTACCTTCTCTGTATCCTTGGGTCACACTGGTGCTTCTTTCTTTCACCATACAACATATCTTCACCTGCACATACCTACCTTGTCTGCATGGCCTCGACCACACCTGCGCTTCCTTCTTTCACCCATTCAACATACCTTCACCCGCACATTACCTACCTTGTCTGCATAGTGGGGTCACACTGGTGCTTCCTGCCTTTACCCATTCAACATATCTTCACCCGCACATTACCTACTTGCTCTGCATTCTCGGGTCAAGCTGGTGCTTCCTGCCATCATCCAGTCAACATGTCTTTACCTGCAAATTATCTACTTTTTCTGCATCCTGGGGTCAAACAGGTGCTTCCTTCTTTGACCCAGTCAACATATCTTTACCTGCACATTACCTACCTTCTCTGTATCCTAGAGTCAAACTGGTGCTTCGGTCCCTAATAAGAAGGCCCACAAAGGAACAGAAGAGTCATTGATTTAAGGCACCAAATTGGGGAAATGACAAGTCAAATTCCTGAACAGAGGTGAGAAATATAAAATAAAATATCCTAACAGTATTTTAACAGTATCAAGAGGATTTACCTTTGAACAAATTCCAATGTCCGAGGACCTTCCTCTTGGTATTCCAAGTTGAACACATAGTAGGTGGCAAGAAGGGCAGCAAGCCCTGAGATTAAGCTAGGTTGGACGCCTTTGCAGATGACATCACCTTCCATGCTGATCATCCAACGTTTTATTGTGACTTTGTCACCAGCAACTGGTACAGTCAAGAAATGCAGTTTATGTTCCTAAACAGTATCCAATATGGGTAGCATTTTAAAAGTATTTGGAATGGCCACCTCACTCGCTCTCTCTTTCCTCTGTTTACATCTAGTCTCCTAAGGCAGTGGTTCTCAAATGGGGGTACGCGTACTCCTGGGGGTACTTGAAGGTATGCCAAGGGGTACGTGAGATTTTTTTTAAATATTCTAAAAATAGCAACAATTCAAAAATCCTTTATAAATATATTTATTGAATAATACTTCGACAAAATATGAATGTAAGTTCATAAACTGAACAACTAATCAAGTAGGCTATTCCATTCATTACCATAAAGCCAGAGTTTCCCCCATGCCATGATGGTTTGACCCTACCTGGCGGTGCCACACGGCACCAACTGTCAATCAACTATCCATGTAGAAAACAATGGAGGCTTGGTTAAAGCGTAGTGGACATGTTCCATAAATATTGATGTTAGAGATTTCTTTTTTTGTGAAGAAATGTTGAGAATGAAGTTCATGAATCCAGATGGATCTCTATTGCAATCCCCAAAGAGGGCACTTTAAGTTGATTACTTCTATGTGTAAAAATCTGTATTTATAATTGAATCACTTGGTTATTTTTGAACAAGTTTTTAGTTATTTTTATATCTTTTTTTCCAAATAGTTCAAGAAAGACCACAACAAATGAGCAATATTTTGCACTGTTATACAATTTAATAAATCAGAAACTGATGACATAGTGCTGTATTTTACTTCTTTATCTCTTTTTTTCAACCAAAAATGCTTTGCTCTGATTAGGGGGTACTTGAATTTAAAAAATGTTCACAGGGGTACATCACTGAAAAAAGGTTGAGAACCACTGTCCTAAGGCAGTGGTTCTCAACCTTTTTTCAGTGATGTAAACATTTTTTTAATGCAAGTAGACCTCCATGTCTTCATAACAGGAATATCCTGAATCCTCAAGTTGCATATCACAATAGTCATCATCAGTGTTAATAACACAAGAGCTGCTTGGATTTGCTGTTGATCAAGTCAAACTTCGTTCAGTGTAGCCGTAGTGCTTCCTTGACACGTGCGATGTGAAAGTAGACTTAACTGTAAATCTTTTTTCACATTGACTGAAGGGGCACGTAACTGTCCTACCTTCGGTAATATGACTTTTCAAATGCAGGAGAAAGGCCCGTATATCATCGCACTTCGCGCTACATGAGACAATATTACAAGGTAAACCTTCTGCGCTATACATATCAGTCCTACTCTTGCCATATTTATGACGACGGCTGTGAGTTTTGAAGGCTGAGAAGTTGGAAAAAACTCTTGTGCATTTAGGGAAAGCACACTTAAACGATGCATTAGGCATACAACTATGACTTCGCATGTGTCTAACATACGCAAATACATTGCTGCAAGTCGTAGCACATATGTTGCAAGTTATCATCTTTTATGATGACTATGACAAAAAAGAAGAAAACTTAGCTAGCTAGCATGCGGCGGTACATGCGCGTGGTCAACGATAGTGTCTGTGATGCTGACTGTGACGCTATGTCATTTCGGACTTTATAAATATATATATAAAGTAATTCAAACAGAAAATGACACATCAAGGTACAAGTGACTCTTACCTTGTTATCAAAAACACACGATGCAGTAGGATGGATTTAGCAGGGTCGGCCAGGTGAAATGAAGCTCGGTTGGACGAATTGTGGGCGGACCCAAGAAACAAGTCTGAAAAATACTGAATTACACTGTAGGTTTTACAGTAACTTACTGCTGGTCGATATTTTTTGAAAAATGCAACAAAATTTACAGTACTTAACTGCATTTAAGAAGAACATGATAGGTTGATTGGCAACACTAAATTGGCCCTAGTGTGTGAATGTGAGTGTGAATGTTGTCTGTCTATCTGTGTTGGCCCTGCGATGAGGTGGCGACTTGTCCAGGGTGTACCCCGCCTTCCGCCCGATTGTAGCTGAGATAGGCTCCAGCGGCCCCCGCGACCCCGAAGGGAATAAGCGGTAGAAAATGGATGGATGGATGGAGTATATAACTGTAATTTTATTTTTTATTTTTACAGTAATTTTTTACAGTGAAGGTCATGGGTGTCAAACTCTGGCCCGTGGGGGGGGGGGTTTGGTGGTAGCGGGGGTGTATTTTGTAGCGTCCCGAAAGAGTTAGTGCTGCAAAAGATTCTGGGTATTTGTTCTTTTGTGTTTATGTTGTGTTACGGTGCGGATGTTCTCCCGAAAAGTGTTTTTTATTTTTGTTTGGTGTGGGTTCACAGTGTGGCGTATATTTCTAACAGTGTTAAAGTTTTTTATACTTCCACCCTCAGTGTAACCTGTATCGCTGTTGATGAAGTATGCGTTGCATTCATTTGTGTATGCGTGCTGAAGCTGCACATATCTTGTGACTGGGTCTGAATGATGTTTGAATTGGGTGTACGAGATATGACTTTGAACACCTTGTTCGATAATGAAAGTTGCCTCAGCTCAAAGCCTGAGCCCCGACATTAAAGAACTAGCATCTAAAAAAAGATGCCAGGTATCTGGCTTGGGCACATCAAATTAGATCAGTGTGTTGCAAACTGAGCAGTTTAAAGTCCTGAATGGTTGTTTTATTCATTGTTATTTTATTTTCAAATTTATTAGCCTGTGGAAAAAGTTAATGTTGATATTTACCTCAGAAGGCTGCAAATAGAAAAGAGGCATTCAATTTTTATTTAAATTGTATTTGATATGCAATTGATATTTTTTAATGATTATTATTATTATTTGAAACTCCATTTTGCATGTCACTATAAAGTTATATAAGCCTTGCTTGTTCAATATTCAATGCAAAACTTGTTTGGGTCCCTATTAAAAGGTTAATTTGTTCAACCTTGGCCCGCGGCTTTGTTCAGTTTTAAACTTTGGCCCACTCTGTATTTGAGTTTGACACCCCTGGTGAAGGTGAAGCTCTGTCACCCTGGAGGCCACGGGGAAGACCCAGGACACATTGGGAACACTATGTCTCCCGGCTGGCCTGGGAACGCTTCAGGATCCCCTGAGAAAAGGTCCTAGGTGAGGGATCAGACAAAGAGCAGCTCAAAGACCTTTATGAAAAGTACAAATCGAGGACCTAGATTTTTTCTCGCCCAGGCGCATGTCATCGTGGCTCCCCTGTGGAGCCAGGCGCAGAGGTGGGGCACGATGGCGAGCGACTGGTGGCCGGGCCTGTCTCCATGGGGCCCTGCCGGGCTCAGCTCGAAGAGGCAACGTGGGTCAACCCTCCAATGGGCTCACCACTCATGGGCCCATTGAGGTCATAGAGGTCGGATGCAGTGTGAACTGGGCGGCAGCCGAAGGCAGGGCACTTGGCGGTCCGATTATCGGCTACATAAGCTCGCTCTTGGGACGTGGAACGTCACCTCGCTGGGAGGGAAAGAGCCTGAGCTGGTGCGCGAGGTGAAGAAGTTCCGGCTAGATATAGTTGGACTCACTTCGACGCACAGCAAGGGCTCTGGAACCTGTTCTCTCAAGAGGGGCTGGACTCTCTTCCACTCTGGCGTTGCAAGCAATGAGAGGCTGGGGTGGCAATTGTTGTTGCTCAAAGCCTGCACGTTGGACTTTAACCCAGTAGACGAGATGGTAGCTTCCCTCCGCCTTCGGGTTGGATGACGGGTCCTCACTGTTGTTTGTGTTTACGCACCAAACAGCAGCTCAGAGTACCCACTCTTTTTGGATTCCCTTGAGGGAGTACTGGAGAGTGCTCCCTCGGGTGATTCCCTTGTTCTGTTGGGGGACTTCAATGCTCATGTTGGCAAGGACAGTGAAACCTGGAGAGTCGTGATTGGGAAAAATGGCCACCCGGATCTGAACCCAAGTGGTGCTTTGTTATTGGACTTTTGTGCTCGTCACGGATTGTCCATAACAAACACAATGTTCAAACATAAGGAAGAACTTTGAACATGTCACGAGGGAGGTGCTGGACATTGAGTCTGAGTGGACCATGTTCCGTGCCTCTCTTGTCGAGTCTGCTGATTGGAGCTGTGGCCGCAAGGTGTTTGGTGCCTGTCGTGGCGGTAATCCTAGAATTCGCTGGTGGCCACCAGCAGTGAGGGATGCCGTCAAGCTGAAGAAAGAGCCTATCGGGTCCTTTTGGCTCATGGGACTCCAGAGGCAGCGGGCATACCGACAGGCCAAGCAGTGCCTGGGGAATCTGAGGTGGACTCTCCTATTTCTGGGGCTTAGGTTGCCTAGGTAGTTAAAAAGCTCCTCTGTGGCAAGGCCCCGGTGGTGGATGAGTTCCTTAAGGCTCTGGATACTGTGGGGCTGTCTTGGTTGACAAGACTCTGCAACATCGCGTGAACATTGGGGGCGGTACCTCTGGATTGGCAGACCGGGGTGGTGGTTCCTTTCTTTAAGAAGGGGAACCGGAGGGTGTGTTCCAACTATCGTGAAACACACTCCTCAGCCTTCCCGGTAAGGTCTATTCATGTGTACTGGAGAGGAGGAAACTCGGATCCAGGACGAACAGTGTGGTTTTCGTCCTGGTCGTGGAACGGTAGACCAGGTCTATACTCTCGGCAGGGTCCTTGAGTGTGAAGCGACTGGGATGAGAATCAGCACCTCCAAGTCCAAGTCCATGGTTCTCGCGCAGGAAAGGGTCGAGTGCCATCTCCAGGTTGGGGAGGAGATCTTGCCCCAAGTGGAGGAGTTCAAGTACCTAGGAGTCTTGTTCACGAGTGAGGATAGAGTGGATCGAGAGATCCACAGGCGGATTGGTGCGGCGTCTTCAGTATTGAGGACGCTATATCGATCCGTTGTGGTGAAGAAGGAGCTGAGCCAGAAGGAAAAGCTCTCAATTTACCGTCGATCTACGTTCCCAGATTTGGGTTATGACCGAAAGGACAAGCGGCCGAAATGCGTTTCCTCTGCCGGGTGGTGGGTCTCTCCCTTAGAGACAGGGTGAGAAGCTCTGTCATCCGGGAGGTACTCAAAGTAGAGCTGCTGCTCCTCCACATTGAGAGGAACCATGAGGTGGTTCGGGCATCTGCTCAGGATGCCACCCGAACGCCTCTAGGGAGGGGTGGCAGGAGGCCACGGGGAAGACCTAGGACACATTGGAAAGACTATGTCCCCGGCTGGCCTGGGAACGCCTCGGAATACCCCGAGAAGAGCTGGACGAAGTGGCTGGGGAGAGGGAAGTCTGGGATTTTCTGCTCAGGCTGCTGCCCCCGCAACCCGACCTCGGATAAGCGGAAGAAAATGGATGGATTTAGAATGACAGTTATACTGTCAGATTGAGTACAAAAACTAACTAAACCTTACACAATATAATGTTTCTAGTAAAACTCACAAAGATACATATCTCCAGGCATTATTAGCCATTTTGCATGTGTGGTTTAGGAGTTATGTTTAAATAAATAACTGTCAGATTGAGTGTGACAGTAAACTGTCATAGTGAGTAAAACCCTTATTTTGTATTTGCAAACCTTACAAAAACAACTAAATCTAGTTAAACTCACACAGATACAACATTACAGGCATTTTTAGACATAATGCATGTTTGGTTTTAGAGTTATGTTTATATAACTTTCATATTTAGTATGACAGTTATACTGTCATATTGAATAAAAAAAACAACTAACTTGTGTCTTTGCAAACCTTACAAAATACAATTTTTCTAGTAAAACTAACTAAGATACATGCTCCAGGCATTATTAGCCATTTTGCATGTGTTGTTTGAGTTATGTTTAAATAACTGTCATATTGAGTGTGACAGTATACTGTCATAAAACCCAATTTTTGTATTTGCAACCCTGATTCTAGTAAAACTCACATATATACAATATTACAGGCAGTTTTGGACATAATGCATGTTTGGTTTTGGAGTTATGTTTATAAACTTTCATATATATAGTATGACAGCTAAACTGTTATATTGAGTAAAAAAACTAACTTGTGTTTGTCATAAAACCCAATTTTTGTATAGCAAACCATACAACTCTTTCAAATAAAACTCACATGGGTTCATTACAGGCATTTTCAGACATTTTGCATGTTTGGTTTAGGAATTATGTTGTAATACATTTGTATTGCTTTTTTCACATTATCTCAGGATTTTTAGAACATTACTGTCATATTGAGTAAAAAAATATTTTGTGTGTTCGCAAGCCTTAAAAAAAGCATATGTTTCCAGTAAAACTCCCAAAGATGCATTATTTCAGGCATTATTAGCCATTTTTCAGGTGTGGTTTAGGAGTTATGTTTAAATAACTGTCATATTGAGTGTGGCGTTATACTGTCATATTGAGTTAAAAAAACTAACTTGTGTCTTTGCAAGCCTTACAAAAGAAAATGTTTCTAGCAACACTCACAAAGATAATTTTTTTCACGCTATTAGACATGTTTCATGTGTATTTAGGAGTTATAATTAAATAACTTTCATATTGAGTGTTAAAGTTATAATGTCATTATGTGTAAAACCTAACTTTTGTATTTGCAAACCTTACAAAAACAATTGATTCTAGTAAAACTTACATAGATTCAATATTACAGGCATTTTTAGACAATTTACATGTTTGGTTTAAAAGTTGTGTTTGAATACATTTGTATTGCTTTTTTCGCATTATCTCAGGATTCTAAGATCATTACTTTCATATTGAGTAAAACACTACTTTTTGTTTTTGCAAACCTTACAAACTCACATAAAGTAATTATTACAGACATTTTTAGACATGACACATGTTTGGTTTTGGAGTTATGTTTATATAACTTTTATATTTAGTATGAATGTTATACTGTCATATTGAATAAAAAAAACTAGCTTGTGTCTTTGCAAACTTTACAAAAGATCATTTTTCTAGTAAAACTAACAAAGATACATGTCTCCAGGCATTATTACCCATTTTGCATGGGTTGTTTAGGAATTATGTTTAAATACATTTTTATTGCTTTTTTCGCATTATCTCAGGATTCTTAGATCATTACTTTCATATTGAGTAAAAAACTACTTTTTGTTTTAGCAAACCTTACAAACTCACATAAATACATTATTACAGGCATTTTTAAACATGACACATGTTTGGTTTTGGAGTTATGTTTATATAACTTGTATATTCAGTATGACTGTTATACTGTCATATTGAATAAAAAAAAAACTAGTTTGTGTCTTTGCAAACTTTACAAAAGATAATTTTTCTAGTAAAACTAACAAAGATACATGTCCCCAGGCATTATTAGCCATTTTGCATGGGTTGTTTAGGAATTATGTTTAAATACATTTTTATTGCTTTTTTCGCATTATCTCAGGATTCTAAAATCCTTACTTTCATATTGAGGAAAAAACTACTTTTTGTTTTTGCAAACCTTACAAACTCACATAAATACATTATTATAGGCAATTTTAGACATGACACACGTTTAGTTCTGGAGTTATGTTTATATAACTTTCATATTTAGTATGACTGTTATACTGTCTTATTGAAAAAAAAAAAACTAGCTTGTGTCTTTGCAAACTTTACAAAATATACATTTTCTAGTAAAACTAACAAAAGATACATGTCTCCAGGCATTATTACCCATTTTGCCTGGGTTGTTTAGGAGTTATGTTGAAATACATTTTTGTTGCTTTTTTCGCATTATCTCAGGATTCTAAGATCATTACTTTCATATTGAGTAAAAAACTAGTTTTTGTTTTTGCAAACCTTACAAACTCACATTAATACATTATTACAGGCATTTTTAGACATGACACATGTTTGGTTTTGGAGTTATGTTTATATAACTTTCATATTTAGTATGACTGTTATACTGTCATATTGAATAAAAAAAAACTGACTTGTGTCTTTGCAAACTTTACAAAAGATCATTTTTCCAGTAAAACTAAAAAAGATACGTGTTCCCAGGCATTATTAGCCATTTTGCATATGTTGTTTAGGAGTAATGTTTAAATACATTTTTATTGCTTTTTTCGCATTATCTCAGGATTTTAAGAACATTACAGTCATATTGAGTAAAAAAACTACTTTTTGTATTTGCAAGATTTAAAAAAGCATGTGTTTCGAGGAAAACGGCCAAGGATGCATTATTTCAGGCATTATTAGCCATTTTTCATGTGTGGTTTGAGTTATGGTTAAATAACTGTCATATACTGTCAGTTATGACATAGTAAGTAACACCTAATTTATGTATTTGCAAACCTTACAAAATCATTTCAATCTAGTAAAACTCACATGGATTCAATATTACAGACATTTTTAGACATTTTGCATGTTTGGTTTAGGAATTATGTTGGAATCATTTTTATTAATTTGTTCGTATTTTCTCAGAATTTTAGAACATTACTGTCATATTGAGTAAAAAAATAATTTTTGTGTTTGCAAGCCTTAACAAAGCATATGTTTCGAGTAAAACTTACAAGAATGCATTATTTCAGGCATTGTTAGTCATTTTTCATGTGTAGTTTAAGAGTTATGTTTAAATAACTGTCATATTGAGTGTGGCAGTTATACTGTCATATTGAGTAAAAAAAAACTAACCTGTATTTGCAAACCTTACAAAAGAAAATGTTTCTAGTAACACTCACAAAGATAATTTTTTTCACGCATGATTAGACATGTTTCATGTGTGGTTAGGAGTTGTAAATAAATAATTGTCATATTGAGTGTTACAGTTTTAATGTCATTATGTGTAAAACCTAATTTTTGTATTTGCAAACCTTACAAAAACAATTGATTCTAGTAAAACTTATATAGATTCAATATTACAGGCATTTTTAGACATGTTACATGTTTTGTTTAAAATGTGTATTTCAATACATTTGTATTGCTTTTTTCGCATTATCTCAGGATTCTAAGAACATTACTTTCATATTGAGTAAAAAACTACTTTTTGTTTTTGCAAACCTTACAAACTCACATAAATACATTATTACAGGCATTTTTAGACATGACACATGTTTGGTTTTGGAGTTATGTTTATATAACTTTCATATTTAGTATGACTGTTATACTGTCATATTGAATAAAAAAAACTAGCTTGTGTCTTTGATATCTTTACAAAAGATCATTTTTTTAAACTAACAACGTTACATGTCTCCCTAGGCATTATTAGCCATTTTGCATGTGTTGTTTAGGAGTTAGGTTTAAATACATTTTTATTGCTTTTTTCCCATTATCTCAGGGTTCTAAGAACATTACAGTCAAGTAAAAAACTACTTTCTGTGTTTGCAAAATGTAAAACTCAGTAAAACTCCCAATGATTCATTATTTCAGGCATTATTAGCCATTTTTTTGTGTAGTTTATGAGTTATGTTTAAATAACTGTCATATTCAGTGTGATTTTGTCATTGTGAGGAAAACCTAATTTTTGTATTTGCAAACCTTACAAAAACAACCGATTCTAGGAAAACTCACATTGATACAATATTACAGGCATGTTTGGACATATTGCATGTTTGGTTTTGGAGTTATATTTATATAACCTGCTTTCTGAGCCACCACCTTTGTGGTTTGCGTGTCCCACTGATCCAGGAACTATGTTGTCCGGGGGCTTCTATGGTCTCCCAAGACAAACAGGTCCTAGGTGAGGGATCAGACAAAGAGCAGCTCAAAGACCTTTATTAAAAGTACAATTGAGGACCTAGATTTTTTCTCGCCCGGACGCAGGTCACCGTGGCTCCCCTGTGGAGCCAGGCCCAGAGGTGTGGCACGATGGCGATTGACGGGCCAGTCCCCATGGGGCCCAGCCGTGCTCAGCTCGAAGAGGCAACGTGGATCCCCCCTCCAGGGCTCACCACTCATGGGCTGGGTCATAGAGGGTGCAGTGTGAGCTGGGCGGCAGCCGAAGGCAGGGCACTTGGTGGTCCGATTATCGGCTACATAAGCTCGCTCTTGGGACATGGAACGTCACCTCGCTGGGAGGGAAGGAGCCTGAGCTGGTGCATGAGGTGGAGACGTTCCCGGCTAGATATAGTTGGACTCACAGCAAGGGCTCTGGAACCTGTTCTCTCAGAGGGGCTGGACTGAACTGAACTTTCATTACTTGCAACGCCAGAGTGGAAGAGATTCCACACTGGCGTTGCATCTAATGAGAGGCTGGGGTGGCAATTCTTGTTGCCCCCCGGCTCAAAGCCTGCACGTTGGACTTTAAACCCAATAGACGAGATGGTAGCTTCCTTCAGCCTTCGGGTTGGGTGACAGGTCCTGACTGTTGTTTGTGTTTACACACCAAACAGCAGCTCAGAGTACCAACTCTTTTTGGATTCCCTTGAGGGAGTACTGGAGAGTGCTCCCTCGGGTGATTCCCTTGTTCTGCTGGTGGACTTCAACGCTATGTTGGCAACGACAGTGAAACCTGGAGAGTCGTGATTGGGAAAAATGGCCACCCGGATCTGAACCCAAGTGGTGCTTTGTTATTGGACTTTTGTGCTTGTCACGGATTGTCCATAACAAACACAATGTTCAAACATAAGGGTGTCCATATGTGCACTTGGCACAAGGACACCCTTGGCCGCATGATTGACTTTGTAGTTGTGTCATGGGATTTGCGGCCTCATGTTTCAGGCACTCGGTGAAGAGAGGGGCAGAGCTTTCTACCAACCACCACCTGGTGGTGAGCTGGCTCCGATGGTAGGGGAGGATGCCGGTCAGACCTGGCGGGCCCAAACGCATTGTAAGGGTCTGCTGGGAACACCTAGCAGAGTCTCCTGAAGAACTTTGAACATGTCCGGAAGAACTTTGAACATGTCACGAGGGAGGTGCTGGACATTGAGTCTGAGTGGACCATGTTCCGTTCCTCTCTTGTTGAGCCAGCTGATTGAAGCTGTGGCCGCAAGGTGTTTGGTGCCTGTCGTGGCGGTAATCCACCAGCAGTGAGGGATGCTGTCAAGCTGAAGAAAGAGCCACCGGGTCCTTTTGGCTCATGGGACTCCAGAGGCAGTGGGCATACCGACAGGCCAAGCGAGACCTCCTCAGTCCCACCAACACGTCTTCCTATGAGGAAGTGCCTGGGAAGTCTGTGGTGGGCTCTCCTATTTCTGGGGCTGAGGTTGCCAAGGTAGTTAAAAAGCTCCTCGGTGGCAAGGCCCCGGGGATATGAGCTCCGTCCGGAGTTCCTTAAGGCTCTGGATGCTGTGGGGCAGTCTTGGTTGACAAGACTCTGCAACATTGCGTCTACATCGGGGGCGGTACCTCTGGATTGGCAGACCGGGGTGGTGGTACCTCTCTTTAAGAAGGGGAACCGGAGGGTGTGTTCCAAATATCGTAGATCACACTCCTCAGCCTTCCCGGTAAGGTCTATTCATGTGTAATGGAGAGGAGGAACCTCGGATCCAGGACGAACAGTGTGGTTTTCGTCCTGGTCGTGGAACGGTAGACCAGCTCTATACTCTCGGCAGGGTCCTTGAGTGTGCATGGGAGTTTGCCCAACCAGTCTACATAAGTTTTGTGGACTTGGAGAAGACATTCGACCTTGGTCCCCGGTAAATCCTGTGGGGAGTGCTCAGAGAGTATGGAGTATCGGCATGTCTGATTGTGGCGGGTGTCTCCCTGTATGATCAGTGTCAGAGCTTGGTCCGCATTGCCGGCAGTATGTCGGACCCCTTTCCAGTGAGGGTTGGACTCCGCCAAGGCTGCCCTTTGTCACCGATTCTGTTCATAACTTTATTGGACAGAATATCTAGGCGCAGTCATGGCTTTGAGGATCCCCTCAACGCCATGACTGCGCCTGGTTTGGTGGCTGCAGGATTAGGTCTCTGCTTTTTGCAGATGATGTGGTCCTGATGGCTTCAACTGGCCAAGATCTGCAGCTTTCATTGGATCGGTTCGCAGTGAAGCGACTGGGATGAGAATCAGCACCTCCAAGTCCGAGTCCATGGTTCTCGCCCGGGAAAGGGTGGAGTGCCATCTCGAGGTTGGGAAAGAGATCTTGCCCCAAGTGAAGGAGTTCAAGTACCTAGGAGTCTTGTTCACGAGTGAGGATAGAGTGGATTGTGAGATCTACAGGCGGATCGGTGCGGCGTCTTCAGTAATGAGGACGCTATATCGATCCGTTGTGGTGAAGAAGGAGCTGAGCCAGAAGGAAAAGCTTTCAATTTACCGGTCGATCAACGTTCCCATCCTCACCTATGGTCATGAGCTTTGGGTTATGACCGAAAGGACAAGGTCACGGGTACAAGCGGCCGAAATGAGTTTCCTCCGCCGGGTGGTGGGTCTCTCCCTTAGAGATAGGGTGAGAAGCTCTGTCATCTGGGAGGAACTCAGTGTAAAGCCGCTGCTCCTCCACATTGAGAGGAGCCAGATGAGGTGGTTCGGGCATCTGCTCAGGATGCCACCCGAACACCTCCCTAGGTCCGAACGGCAGGAGGCCATGGGGAAGACCTAGGATACATTGGAAAGACTATGGCCTGGGAACGCCTCGGGATCCCCCGAGAAGAGCTGGATGAAGTGGCTGGGGAGAGGGAAGTCTGGGCTCTCTGCTTAGGCTGCTGCCCCCGCAACCCGACCTCGGATAAGCGGAAGAAAATGGATGGATTTAGTATGACAGTTATACTGTCATATTGAGTGTGACAGTATACTGTCATAAAACCCAATTTTTGTATTTGCAAACCTGATTCTAGTAAAACTCACATCTATACAATATTACAGGCAATTTTGGACATAATGCACGTTTGGTTTTGGAGTTATGTTTATATAACTTTAATATATAGTATGACATCTATACTGTTATAATGAGTAAAAAAACTAACTTGTGTCTGTCATAAAACTCAATTTTTGTATTTGCAAACCTTACAAAAACAAATGATTCTAGTAAAACTCACATGGATTCAATATTACAGGCATTTTTAGACATTTTGCATGTTTGGTTTAGGAATTATGTTGGAATAAATTTGTATTGCTTTTTTTCACATTATCTCAGCATTTTAAGAACTTACTGTCATATTGAGTAAAAAAAACTTTTTGTGTTTGCAAGCCTTAAAAAAACAACCGATTCTAGTAAAACTCCCATTGATACAATATTACAGGCATGTTTAGACATCGTGCATGTTTGGTTTTGGAGTTATGTTTATATAACCTGCTTTCTGAGCCGCCACCTTTGTGGCTTGCGTGTCCCACTGATCCTAGGAGCTATGTTGTCCGGGGGCTTCTATGCCCCCTGGTAGGGTCCCCCAAGACAACAGGTCCTAGGTGAGGAATCAGACAAAGAGCAGCTCAAAGACCTTTATGAAAAGTACAAATCGAGGACCTAGATATTTTCTCGCCCGGACGCGGGTCACCGTGGCTCCCCTGTGGAGCCAGGCCCAGAGGTGGGGCACGATGGCGAGCGACTGGTGCCCATGGGGCCCAGCTCGAAGAGGCAACGTGGGTCCCCCCTGCAATAGGCTCACCACTCATGGGCTGGGTCATAGAGGTCGGGTGCAGTGTTAGCTGGGCGGAAGCCGAAGGCAGGGCACTTGGCGGTCGGATTATCGGCTACATAAGCTCGCTCTTGGGACGTGGAACGTCACCTCGCGAGGTGGAGAAGTTCCCGGCTAGATAAAGCTGGACTCACTTCGACGCACAGCGAGGGCTCTGGAACCTGTTCTCTCAAGAGGGGTTGGACTCTCTTCCACTCTGGCGTTGCAAGTAATGAGAGGCTGGGTTGGCAATTCTTGTTGCCCCCCGGCTCAAAGCCTGCACGTTGGACTTAACCCAGAAGACGAGATGGTAACTTCCCTCCGCTTTCGGGTTGGGTGACGGGTCCTGACTGTTGTTGGTGTTTACACACCAAACAGCAGCTCAGAGTACCCACTCTTTTTGGATTCCCTTGAGAGTGCTTCCTCGGGTGATTCCTTTGTTCTGCTGGGGGTCTTCAACGCTCATGTTGGCAACGACTTTGAAACCTGGAGAGTCGTGATTGGGAAAAATGGCCACCCGGATCTGAACCCAAGTGGTGCTTTGTTATTGGACTTTTGTGCTAGTCACGGATTGTCCATAACAAACACAATGTTCAAACATAAGGGTGTCCATATGTGCACTTGGCACCAGGACACCCTCGGCCGCAGTTCCATTATTGACTTTGTAGTTGTGTCATGGGATTTGCGGCCTCATGTTTTGGACACTCGGGTGAAGAGAGGGGCGAGCTTTCTACCGATCACCACCTGGTGAGCTGGCTCCGATGGTGGGGTAGGATCCCGGACAGACCTGGCAGGCCCAAACGCATTGTGAGAGTCTTTTGGGAATGCCTAGCAGAGTCTCCTGTCAGAGAGAGTTTCTTTTTCCACCTCCGGAGGAACTTTGAACATGTCACAAAGGAGGTGCTGGACATTGAGTCTGAATGGATCATGTTCCGTGCCTCTCTTGTCAAGCCAGCTGATTGGAGCTGTGGCCGCAAGGTGTTTGGTGCCTGTCGTGGCTGTAATCCTAGAACCCGCTGGTGGCCACCAGCAGTGCGGGATGCCGTCAAGCTGAAGAAAGAGCTTATCTGGTCCTTTTGGCTCATGGGACTCCAGAGGCAGCAGGCATACCGACAGGCCAAGCAGTGCCTGGGGAATCTGTGGTGGGCTCTCCTATTTCTGGGGCTGAGGTTGCCAAGGTAGTTTTAAAAGCTCCTCGGTGGCAAGGCCCCGGGGGTGGATGAGCTCCATCCGGAGTTCCTTAAGGCTCTGGATGCTGTGGGGCTGTTTTAGTTGACAAGACTCTGCAACATCGCGTGGACATCAGGGGCGGTACCTCTGGATTGGCAGACCGGGGTGGTGGTTCCTCTCTTTAAGAAGGGGAACCGGAGGGTGTGTTCCAACTATCGTGGATCACACTCCTCAGCCTTCCCGGTAAGGTCTATTCATGTGTACTGGAGAGGAGGAACCTCGGATCCAGGACGAACAGTGTGGTTTTCGTCCTGGTCGTGGAACGGTAGACCAGCTCTATACTCTCGGCAGGGTCCTTGAGTGTGCATGGGAGTTTGTCCAACCAGTCTACATGTGCTTTGTGGACTTGGAGAAGACATTCGACCGTGGCCACCCTGGGAAGTCCTGTGGGGAGTGCTCAGAGAGTATGGGGTATCGGCATGTCTGATTGTGGCGGGTCGCTCCCTGTATGATCAGTGTCAGAGCTTGGTCCGCATTGCCAGCAGTAAGTTGGCTGCCCTTTGTCACCAAATGTGTTCATAAATTTTATGGACAGAATTTCTAGGCGCAGTCATGGCGTTGAGGGGATCCGGTTTGGTGGCTGCAGGATTAGGTCTCTCCTTTTTGCAGATGATGTGGTCCTTATGGCTTTAACTGGCCAGGATCTTCAGCTCTCATTGGATTGGTTCGCAGCCGAGTGTGAAGCGACTGGGATGAGAATCAGCACCTCCAAGTCCGAGGTTCTCGCCCTCGAAAGGGTGGAGTGCCATCTCGAGGTTGGGCAGGAGATTTTGCCCCAAGTGGATGAGTTCAAGTACCTGGAGTCTTGTTCATGAGTGAGGGAAGAGTGGATCGTGAGATGCACAGGCTGGTCGGTGCGGCGTCTTCAGTAATGAGGACGCTATATCGATTCGTTGTGGTAAGAAGGAGCTGCGCCAGAAGGAAAAGCTCTCAATTTACCGGTCAATCTACGTTCCCATCCTCACCTATGGTCATGAGCTTTGGGTTATGACCGAAAGGACAACATCACGGGTACAAGCGGCCGAAATGAGTTTTCTCCGCTGGGTGGCGGGTCTCTCCCTTACTGTAAGAATTTTCACCGTTTAATTACAGTAACCTACTGGCAGCTAATGGTTCCAGTATAAAACTGTTTTTCTACAGCACACATACTGTGATTTATCACTACAGTTTATTACTGTAAAAAGTATCACAGTACTGTGCTGTATCAAATATACGCTTCACAGCATAATACTGTCATCTGTTTAGCGGCATTACACTGTTATTTTAGTGTATCTACTGTAATATCCATTAACAGTTAATTACAGTAAAATAATTGTAAGCACTATAGACTGAGCTTTACAGTATAATGCCACTAGAAGTTAATGAGTTGAACTTTTAATTTTTCAAAATCAAAATCCCTGCAATCTGCTGGCATAAAAATGACTGGAGAAATGGCCTTGCAAGATTATGTTTTTATTAACCAATTATTTATTGTGCATCAAATACATTCAAAGTACATTTAGTGCATTCTTCTTATTTTCAGTAAAGCATTTTAACATTTATAACATGTCCACTTAATTTCTAACTGGAGACAAAACACTGAACACGAGTCCAGTGTTTAGTTGTCGGCTACATAAAGCCCCACTCAAAGTCTGTGAGATGTTTTATAAGGGTGGCTACGTGAGGATTTACAGTTGCTGCCTTTTTCTGGACCAGCTTCCCGGTCTTCTTGGACACCACCTTTCCCTGGCTAGCCTTTGTTCCCCTCTCAGGGTTAACGCCAATGAATCGCCTAAAAAAGAGAGAAAGCATATTAGATATTCTGTTGTGATTGAAGATTACTTGCAGTCGATACAGAACCCCCCTCACATTGTTATTTAGGAATATGCACTGCACAAATATTAATATCAATTTTAGGATATATGTGAGCCTATACCATAACCACAGCTGTAGATGAGTGAATGCTCTAAAACCCATTAGGACAAATTCAGAGAGGAAGACAATGCTAAAGCCTCCCCAATCCCTCTCTCTATTTATGTTTTCTCTCCATCTACGGGACCGTGTATTTACGCTGATGTTTCCGGCTTTCACCCATTTAACATATCGTTACCTGCTCATTACCTATCTTCTCTGCATCCTGGGGTCACACTGGTGCTTCTTGCCTTTACCCATTCAACATATCTTTACCTGCACATTACCTACCTTCTCTGCATAGTGTGGTCACGCTGGTGCTTTCTACCTTTACCCATTCAACATATCGTTACCTGCACATTACCTACATTCTCTGTATCCTGGAGTCAAGCTGGTGTTTCCTGCCTTTACTCATTCAACATATCTTTACCTGCACATTACCTACCTTCTCTGTATCCTGGCGTCTAGCTGGTGTTTCCTGCCTTCACCCATTCAACATATCTTTACCTGCACATTACCTACCTTCCCTGCATCCTTGGGTCACACTGGTGCTTCTTTCTTTCACCATACAACATATCTTCACCTGCACATACCTACCTTGTCTGCATGGCCTCGACCACACCTGCGCTTCTTTCTTTCACCCATTCAACATACCTTCACCCGCACATTACCTACCTTCCCTGCATGGTGGGGTCACACTGGTGCTTCCTGCCTTTACCCATTCAACATATCTTCACCCGCACATTACCTACTTGCTCTGCATTCTCAGGTCAAGCTGGTGCTTCCTGCCATCATCCAGTCAACATATCTTTACCTGCAAATTACCTACTTTTTCTGCATCCTGGGGTCAAACAGGTGCTTCCTTCTTTGACCCAGTCAACATATCTTTACCTGCACATTACCTACCTTCTCTGTATCCTAGAGTCAAACTGGTGCTTCGGTCCCTAATAAGAAGGTACACAAAGGAACAGAAGAGTCATTGATTTAAGGCACACAATTGGGGAAATGACAAGTCAAATTCCTGAACAGAGGTGAGAAATATAAAATAAAATATCCTAACAGTATTTCAACAGTATCAAGAGGATTTACCTTTGAACAAGTTCCAATGTCCGAGGACCTTCCTCTTGGTATTCCAAGTTGAACACATAGTAGGTGGCAAGAAGGGCAGCAAGCCCTGAGATTAAGCTAGGTTGGACGCCTTTGCAGATGACATCACCTTCCATGCTGATCATCCAACGTTTTATTGTGAATTTGTCACCAGCAACTGGTACAGTCAAGAAATGCAGTTTATGTTCCTAAACAGTATCCAATATGGGTAGCATTTTAAAAGTATTTGGAATGGCCACCTCACTCGCTCTCTCTTTCCTCTGTTTACATCTAGTCTCCTAAGGCAGTGGTTCTCAAATGGGGGTACGCGTACTCCTGGGGGTACTTGAAGGTATGCCAAGGGGTACGTGAGATTTTTTTTAAATATTCTAAAAATAGCAACAATTCAAAAATCCTTTATAAATATATTTATTGAATAATACTTCGACAAAATATGAATGTAAGTTCATAAACTGAACAACTAATCAAGTAGGCTATTCCATTCATTACCATAAAGCCAGAGTTTCCCCCATGCCATGATGGTTTGACTCTAACTGGCGGTGCCACACGGCACCAACTGTCAATCAACTATCCATGTAGAAAACAATGGAGGCTTGGTTAAAGCGTAGTGGACATGTTCCATAAATATTGATGTTAAAGATTTCTTTTTTGTGAAGAAATGTTGAGAATGAAGTTCATGAATCCAGATGGATCTCTATTGCAATCCCCAAAGAGGGCACTTTAAGTTGATTACTTCTAAGTGTAAAAATCTTCATTTATAATTGAATCACTTGTTTATTTTTCAACAAGTTTTTAGTTATTTTTATATCTTTTTTTCCAAATAGTTCAAGAAAGACCACAACAAATGAGCAATATTTTGCACTGTTATACAATTTAATGAATCAGAAACTGATGACATAGTGTTGTATTTTACTTCTTTATCTCTTTTTTTCAACCAAAAATGCTTTGCTCTGATTAGGGGGTACTTGAATTTAAAAAATGTTCACAGGGGTACATCACTGAAAAAAGGTTGAGAACCACTGTCCTAAGACAGTGGTTCTCAACCTTTTTTCAGTGCTGTGAACATTTTTTTAATGCAAGTAGACCTCCATGTCTTCATAACAGGAATATCCTGAATTCTCAAGTTGCATATCACAATAGTCATCATCAGTGTTAATAACACAAGAGCTGCTTGGATTTGCTGTTGATCAAGTCAAACTTCGTTCAGTGTAGCCGTAGTGCTTCCTTGACGCGTGCGATGTGAAAGTAGACTTAACTGTAAATCTTTTTTCACATTGACTGAAGGGGCACGTAACTGTCCTACCTTCGGTAATATGACTTCTCAAATGCAGGAGAAGGGCCCGTATATCATCGCACTTAGCGCTACATGAGACAATATTACAAGGTAAACCTTCTGCGCTATACATATCAGTCCTACTCTTGCCATATTTATGACGACGGCTGTGAGTTTTGAAGGCTGAGAAGTTGGAAAAAACTCTTGTGCATTTAGGGAAAGCACACTAGGCATACAACTATGACTTCGCATGTGTCTAACATACGCAAATACATTGCTGCAAGTCGTAGCACATATGTTGCAAGTTATCATCTTTTATGATGACTATGACAAAAAAGAAGAAAACTTAGCTAGCTAGCATGCGGCGGTACATGCGCGTGGTCAACGATAGTGTCTGTGATGCTGACATTTTGGACTTTATAAATATATATATAAAGTAATTCAAACAGAAAATGACACATCAAGGTACAAGTGACTCTTACCTTGTTATCAAAAACACATGATGCAGTAGGATGGATTTAGCCAGGTGAAATGAAGCTCGGTTGGACGAATTGTGGGCGGACCCAAGAAACAAGTCTGAAAAATATTGAATTACACTGTAGGTTTTACAGTAACTTACTGCTGGTCGATATTTTTTGAAAAATGCAACAAAATTTACAGTACTTAACTGCATTTAAGAAGAACATGATAGGTTGATTGGCAACACTAAATTGGCCCTAGTGTGTGAATGTGAGTGTGAATGTTGTCTGTCTATCTGTGTTGGCCCTGCGATGAGGTGGCGACTTGTCCAGGGTGTACCCCGCCTTCCGCCTGATTGTAGCTGAGATAGGCTCCAGCGCCCCCCGCGACCCCGAAGGGAATAAGCGGTAGAAAATGGATGGATGGATGGAGTATATAACTGTAATTTTATTTTTTATTTTTACAGTAATTTTTTACAGTGAAGGTCATGGGTGTCAAACTCTGGCCCGTGGGCCAAATTTGGCCCAACGTGTAATTTGACTTGGCCCTTGAGGCAATATCAAATTAACACTAAAGCTGGACCGGCGATTATACATTGCGGCAGTGCCGCGGTAACACCGCATTCACCGCTACTTCTAATACTTGCCAACCCTCCCGGGAGTGACTCCGGCACTCCTCCCGAATTTTTTTTTATTTTTTTTTTTCAGCTAGTCAAACGAGTGCCGGCCCAGTTTCATGTCAGTGCAGCTTCTGCCAAGTGCCCCTGGCTGCAGCCCGCAGATCGAGGAGGGGCTTATTTTCCCTCAATGTGGGCGGGTCTCAACGTTGAGCCCGCGGGCTCCATCTGGTGGCGGAGATCCGGCAGCACACATTCTCAAACGTCAATAAAGCTACTTTTAACTTGTCAAATGTATTTTTTTTACCATGAAAAAACAATAAAAAAAATATATATATATAAACCATAGTATGAAAAAAGGTTCATGTATTTGATAGACTTAGACATTCCTACTTTTAACTTGTCAAATGTATCTGCCATCTTTTTTGTAGTTTTATTCCTTTTTTATTATCTTCATTATTTTCTGTATTGATCCTACACTATTATTGTGTTTTTTTTGTTACTTCTGATATGGCCTTGCCACGGTTTATTTGCTTATTTATTTATTTATTTATTTTTTGTGTCTTTTTATTTTGTATTGTTTTACATCTGATCAACTTCTGTGACTTTCCTTTTCTTTTTTAAGTGTGAACGGTGGAGAGGTCCTCGAGAGGTGATCTTGGGATCACTTCCTGAGGATCTTTGATGCCGAGGAATGTTCATCCACTATGGTCTGGATAGCCTGTAGCTGATCCTGAGCCAGAGCGGGATGGATGGATATATATATATATATATATATATATATATATATATATATATATATATATATATATATATATATATATATATACAATATCTGGGTATCTTTTCTAATACTGTTTATACTGTAAACCTTGAATTGTTAAAGTTTAAGTGCACCTCTCTCCTCAAGTGTGCATGTGAGTGGGTATGAGTGGATGTGCGATTGTATGAAGGTTTTGCGTGACCAAAGTATGACTGTTAAATGTGATTTTAACTGTAAAATTCAATACAAATATTTGCAAAAAAAAACACAAAAAAAACTTGTCAAATGTATTTTTTTTTACCATGAAAAAACAATTTAAAAAAAATATATATAAACCATAGTATGGAAAAAGGTTCATGTATTTGATAGACTTAGACATTCCTACTTTTAACTTGTCAAATGTATTTTTTTTTACCATGAAAAAACAATTAAAAAAAATATATATCTAAACCATAGCATTTCCATAAGAGTATAGACACATATTATTTTGCACACTCAATTATATTAGCAAAGTCAAATAAACCAAAGACAGAAGACTTTGCATCATTGATTTTATTTTTCACCCCAGGCTAAAAATGTTTGATCTGTAAAGAAAAAAAATGTTGTAGCCTAGCCAAATACATTCCTTAAGCTCCCATAAATGTTTAACAATGGCAAGTATCAAGGTATTTTTCTGGCCCATAACAAGCAACCCTGTTCCCTGTTTCCAGTTCTGTTCATTTTCCACTGTCTAGAAAGGAAACCGATTGCGGTTCTTATAGGCACAATAACAATGCAAGATGTAAAACTAAGGTAATTGAAATAAGTGGAGGAATTACGCTTTAGTCTAGCAATAGTTGACTACAAGACTAATTAATCACATGACCTCTCACCTGTAGCCCTCCTTGCACTCGTCGCCGTTTTCTGTCCTGCAATCGGTCTTCTTCAGACCTTAGTGATTTAATGACAACATACATTCACTATGAAAACATTCATGTTGGTCTGTTGACCGTGAGTAAAACATTTTTTTTGTGATTTGTGATATTCAAAGCACTTACGGCATGGGGAAGTTCTGCAGGAGAGCGAGACACCACCATCTCCTAATTTGCAGCATGTTTTCCTTTGAAGAAGGAAATGCAGGAAGATGTTAATATCCATCCATCCATCCATTTTCTACCGCTTATTCCCTTCGGGGTCGCGAGGGGCGCTGGAGCCTATCTCAGCTACAATTGGGCGGAAGGCGGGGTACACCCTGGACAAGTCGCCATCTCATCGCAGAGATGTTAATATGTTGTAAAAAAAATAACACCTTGTACACTAAGCATAATGTGTCACGATTTACACATACCTCTCTGAAATCACAATTGGCCCCCATTACAATGTACAGAGTGTACTGTAAGCCAAGAGGTACTGCTTAATATAATGTCAGGCGTATTCCCAAGGATACATTTTTTTCAATACAAATTAATGTGGTTTTAATGTAGCAAGCAAACATTTTGACAGACAACAGCAATGCTATAATATGCTGATTTGGTCTTACCATCAAAACAAACACGCCACAGTTGTTGGAGCACCCTTGCTTTGTTAGGCCCTGAGGTGTGAACAATGTATTTTAATAAAAGTATGGCAAGAAAATAGTAAAAAGTTAGCAAATGCTATTATGTAATGTCTCACCTGGACATCATTCACACCAAGCTCTCTCCAGGGGCCAGAAGAGAGGCTGTGAGCAACGTGTCTGTACAAATAATAAGCGAAATAAAAGTCACTCAACTTCAATCAACTTTTGATTGAAAAGCACGCATAAACGCTTGGAACAAAGCCTGAACTGAATAAGGAAAAGGTTGGAACTTCAAATCAAAAAGTTTTGGCTCTATTTTGCACATCATTCAAATGAGAAATGTGACATTTCACACTTGATTTTATTTTTCGGTTGTTGCTTTCTACACTAGTAAATGATGACAGTGAGCAGAGACCTCATGGAGACTTCCCTAGTCTCCACAAGTTTTCAGCACACACTGCATACTGGGGACAGAAACTCCAAGACAGCCAGGAACAACTGGTAAAGTTAACTATTGTGCCACTGTGGATATCTATGAATGTCACTCATATAATCATACACGTATTAAAACTTTGTTTTCTTCCACTAGCTGTCTCATGTCTTGGAGAGATGAGAGTAGAACCAGTCTATTCAGGTTTTTAGGGCACCTCCTGGACAGTGGTAGTTCTGTTTTAAACCACTTGTCCTTTGTTTGTTTTAATTAATGGTTCTGTTTTTATTTGATCTAAAATATTCCATTCCATATTCCAACTATTTTGATTCCTTAAACAGATGGAAACAGAACTATTTATCTTTTTTGAGACGGGCAGTTCTGTTTAAGCCTGTTATGAAAACAAATAATTATATTATTTGACTTAGCTAATATAATTGAGTGTGCAAAATAATATGTGTCTATACTCTTTTGGAAATGCTATGGTTTATATATAATTATTATTCTTTTTTTTTTCATGGTAAATGCTATGGTTTATATATATATATATATATATATATATATATATATATATATATATATATATATATATATATATATATATATATATATATATATATATATATATATGTATATATATATATATGTATATATATATATATATATTTATATATATATATATATATATATATATATATATATATATATATATATATATATATATATATATATATATATATATATATATATATATATATATATATATATTTTTTTTTTCATGGTAAAAAAACACATTTGACAAGTTAAAAGTAGGAATGTCTAAGTCTATCAAATACATGAACCTTTTTCCATATTCGGATCTCCGCCACCAGATGGAGCCCGCGGGCTCAACGTTGAGCCCACCCACATTGAGGGAAAATAAGCCCCTCCTCGATCTGCGGGCTGCAGCCAGGGGTTACTCAGAAGCACCAACACACACACAATTGAATGCAACGCATACTTCATCAACAGCGATACAGGTTACACTGACGGTAGCCAAATAAAAAACTTTAACACTTTTAGAAATATACGCCACACTGTGAATCCACACCAAACAAGAATGACAAACACATTTCGGGAGAACATCCGCACCGTAACACAACATAAACACAACACAACAAATACCCAGAACCCTTTGTAGCACTAAATCTTCCGGGACGCTACAAGGTGTGTGTGTGTGTGGGGGGGGGGGGGGGGGGGTTGGTGGTAGCGGGGGTGTATTTTGTAGCGTCCCGAAAGAGTTAGTGCTGCAAAAGATTCTGGGTATTTGTTCTTTGTGTTTATGTTATGGTACGGTGCGGATGTTCTCCCGAAAAGTGTTTTTTATTTTTGTTTGGTGTGGGTTCACAGTGTGGCGTATATTTCTAACAGTGTTAAAGTTTTTTATACTGGCACCCTCAGTGTAACCTGTATCGCTGTTGATGAAGTATGCGTTGCATTCATTTGTGTATGCGTGCTGAAGCTGCACATATCTTGTGACTGGGTGTGAATGATGTTAGAATTGGGTGTACGAGATATGACTGTTGAACACCTTCGTTCGATAATGAAAGTTGCCTCAGCTCAAAGCCTGAGCCCCGACATTAAAGAACTAGCATCTAAAAAAAGATGCTAGGTATCTGGCTTGGGCACATCAAATTAGATCAGTGTGTTGCAAACTGAGCAGTTTAAAGTCCTGAATGGTTGTTTTATTCATTGTTATTTTATTTTCAAATTTATTAGCCTGTGGAAAAAGTTAATGTTGATATTTACCTCAGAAGGCTGCAAATAGAAAAGAGGCATTCAATTTTTATTTAAATTGTATTTGATATGCAATTGATATTTTTTAATTATTATTATTATTATTTGAAACTCCATTTTGCATGTCACTATAAAGTTATATAAGCCTTGCTTGTTCAATATTCAATGCAAAACTTGTTTGGGTCCCTATTAAAAGGTTAATTTGTTCAACCTTGGCCCGCAGCTTTGTTCAGTTTTAAACTTTGGCCCACTCTGTATTTGAGTTTGACACCCCTGGTGAAGGTGAAGCTCTGTCATCCTGGAGGCCACGGGGAAGACCCAGGACACATTGGGAACACTATGTCTCCCGGCTGGCCTGGGAACGCCTCGGGATCCCCTGAGAAAAGGTCCTAGGTGAGGGATCAGACAAAGAGCAGCTCAAAGACCTTTATGAAAAGTACAAATCGAGGACCTAGATTTTTCTCGCCCAGGCGCAGGTCACCGTGGCTCCCCTGTGGAGCCAGGCGCAGAGGTGGGGCACGATGGCGAGCGACTGGTGGCCGGGCCTGTCTCCATGGGGCCCTGCCGGGCTCATTTCGAAGAGGCAACGTGGGTCAACCCTCCAATGGGCTCACCACTCATGGGCCCATTGAGGTCATAGAGGTCGGATGCAGTGTGAACTGGGCGGAAGCCGAAGGCAGGGCACTTGGCAGTCCGATTATCGGCTACATAAGCTCGCTCTTGGGACGTGGAACGTCACCTCGCTGGGAGGGAAAGAGCCTGAGCTGGTGCGCGAGGTGAAGAAGTTCCGGCTAGATATAGTTGGACTCACTTCGACGCACAGCAAGGGCTCTGGAACCTGTTCTCTCAAGAGGGGCTGGACTCTCTTCCACTCTGGCGTTGCAAGCAATGAGAGGCTGGGGTGGCAATTGTTGTTGCTCAAAGCCTGCACGTTGGACTTTAACCCAGTAGACGAGATGGTAGCTTCCCTCCGCCTTCGGGTTGGGTGACGGGTCCTGACTGTTGTTTGTGTTTACGCACCAAACAGCAGCTCAGAGTACCCACTCTTTTTGGATTCCCTTGAGGGAGTACTGGAGAGTGCTCCCTCGGGTAATTCCCTTGTTCTGTTGGGGGACTTCAATGCTCATGTTGGCAAGGACAGAGAAACCTGGAGAGTCGTGATTGGGAAAAATGGCCACCCGGATCTGAACCCAAGTGGTGCTTTGTTATTGGACTTTTGTGCTCGTCACGGATTGTCCATAACAAACACAATGTTCAAACATAAGGAAGAACTTTGAACATGTCACGAGGGAGGTGCTGGACATTGAGTCTGAGTGGACCATGTTCCGTGCCTCTCTTGTCGAGCCTGCTGATTGGAGCTGTGGCCGCAAGGTGTTTGGTGCCTGTCGTGGCGGTAATCCTAGAACTCGCTGGTGGCCACCAGCAGGGAGGGATGCCGTCAAGCTGAAGAAAGAGCCTATCGGGTCCTTTTGGCTCATGGGACTCCAGAGGCAGCGGGCATACCGACAGGCCAAGCAGTGCCTGGGGAATCTGTGGTGGACTCTCCTATTTCTGGGGCTTAGGTTGCCTAGGTAGTTAAAAAGCTCCTCTGTGGCAAGGCCCCGGTGGTGGATGAGTTCCTTAAGGCTCTGGATACTGTGGGGCTGTCTTGGTTGACAAGACTCTGCAACATCGCGTGAACATTGGGGGTGGTACCTCTGGATTGGCACACCGGGGTGGTGGTTCCTCTCTTTAAGAAGGGGAACCGGAGGGTGTGTTCCAACTATCGTGAAACACACTCCTCAGCCTTCCTGGTAAGGTCTATTCATGTGTACTGGAGAGGAGGAAACTCGGATCCAGGACGAACAGTGTGGTTTTTGTCCTGGTCGTGGAACGGTAGACCAGGTCTATACTCTCGGCAGGGTCCTTGAGTGTGAAGCGACTGGGATGAGAATCAGCACCTCCAAGTCCAAGTCCATGGTTCTCGTGCCATCTCCAGGTTGGGGAGGAGATCTTGCCCCAAGTGGAGGAGTTCAAGTACCTAGGAGTCTTGTTCACGAGTGAAGATAGAGTGGATCGAGAGATCCACAGGCGGTTTGGTGCGGCGTCTTCAGTATTGAGGACGCTATATCGATCCGTTGTGGTGAAGAAGGAGCTGAGCCAGAAGGAAAAGCTCTCAATTTACCGTCGATCTACGTTCCCAGCTTTGGGTTATGACCGAAAGGACAAGCGGCCGAAATGCGTTTCCTCTGCCGGGTGGTGGGTCTCTCCCTTAGAGACAGGGTGAGAAGCTCTGTCATCCGGGAGGAACTCAAAGTAAAGCCGCTGCTCCTCCACATTGAGAGGAGCCATGAGGTGGTTCGGGCATCTGCTCAGGATGCCACCCGAACGCCTCTAGGGAGGTGTGGCAGGAGGCCACGGGGAAGACCTAGGACACATTGGAAAGACTATGTCCCCGGTTGGCCTGGGAACGCCTCGGAATACCCCGAGAAGAGCTGGACGAAGTGGCTGGGGAGAGGGAAGTCTGGGATTTTCTGCTCAGGCTGCTGCCCCCGCAACCCGACCTCGGATAAGCGGAAGAAAATGGATGGATTTAGAATGACAGTTATACTGTCAGATTGAGTACAAAAACTAACTAAACCTTACACAATATAATGTTTCTAGTAAAACTCACAAAGATACATATCTCCAGGCATTATTAGCCATTTTGCATGTGTGGTTTAGGAGTTATGTTTAAATAAATAACTGTCAGATTGAGTGTGACAGTAAACTGTCATAGTGAGTAAAACCCTTATTTTGTATTTGCAAACCTTACAAAAACAACTAAATCTAGTTAAACTCACACAGATACAATATTACAGGCATTTTTAGACACAATGCATGTTTGGTTTTAGAGTTATGTTTATATAACTTTCATATTTAGTATGACAGTTATACTGTCATATTGAATAAAAACAACAACTAACTTGTGTCTTTCCAACCTTACAAAATTCCATTTTTCTAGTAAAACTAACTAAGATACATGCTCCAGGCATTATTAGCTATTTTGCATGTGTTGTTTGAGTTATGTTTAAATAACTGTCATATTGAGTGTGACAGTATACTGTCATAAAACCCAATTTTTGTATTTGCAACCCTGATTCTAGTAAAACTCACATATATACAATATTACAGGCAGTTTTGGACATAATGGTTTGGTTTTGGAGTTATGTTTATATAACTTTCATATATAGTATGACAGCTAAACTGTTATATTGAGTAAAAAAACTAACTTGTGTTTGTCATAAAACCCAATTTTTGTATTAGCAAACCATACAACTGATTCAAATAAAACTCACATGGATTCAATATTACAGGCATTTTCAGACATTTTGCATGTTTGGTTTAGGAATTATGTTGTAATACATAATACAATACAAATAATTTTTGTGTTTGCAAGCCTTAAAAAAAGCATATGTTTCCAGGAAAACTCCCAAAGATGCATTATTTCAGGCATTATTAGCCATTTTTCAGGTGTAGTTTAGGAGTTATGTTTAAATAACTGTCATATTGAGTGTGGCGTTATACTGTCATATTGAGTTAAAAAAATCTAACTTGTGTCTTTGCAAACCTTACAAAAGAAAATGTTTCTAGCAACACTCACAAAGATAATTTTTTTCACGCTATTAGACATGTTTCATGTGTATTTAGGAGTTATAATTAAATAACTTTCATATTGAGTGTTACAGTTTTAATGTCATTATGTGTAAAACCTAATTTTTGTATTTGCAAACCTTACAAAAACAATTGATTCTAGTAAAACTTACATACATTCAATATTACAGGCATTTTTAGACAATTCACATGTTTGGTTTAAAAATTGTGTTTGAATACATTTGTACAAATGAATACATTATTATAAGCAATTTTAGACATGACACACGTTTGGTTCTGGAGTTATGTTTATATAACTTTTATATTTAGTATGACTGTTATACTTTCATATTGAATAAAAAAAAACTAGCTTGTGTCTTTGCAAACTTTACAAAATATCATTATTCTAGTAAAACCAACAAAGATACATGTCTCCAGGCATTATTACCCATTTTGCATGGGTTGTTTAGGAATTATGTTTAAATACATTTTTATTGCTTTTTTCGCATTATCTCAGGATTCTTAGATCATTACTTTCATATTGAGTAAAAAACAAGTTTTTGTTTTTGCAAACTTACAAACTCACATTAATACATTAATACAGGCATTTTTAGACATGACACATGTTTGGTTTTGGAGTTATGTTTATTAACTTTCATATTTAGTATGACTGTTATACTGTCATATTGAATAAGAAAAAACTAGCTTGTGTCTTTGCAAACTTTACAAAAGATAATTTTTCTAGTAAAACTAACAAAGATACATGTCTCCAGGCATTATTACCCATTTTGCACGGGTTGTTTAGGAATTATGTTTAAATAAATTTTTATTGCTTTTTTCGCATTATCTCAGGATTCTAAAATCCTTACTTTCATATTGAGGAAAAAAACTACTTTTTGTTTTGCAAACCTTACAAACTCACATAAATACATTATTACATGCATTTTTAGACATAACACATGTTTGGTTTTGGAGTTATGTTTTGATAACTTTCATATTTAGTAGGACTGTTATACTGTCATATTTAATTTTAAAAAACTAGCTTGTGTCTTTGCAAACTTTACAAAACATCATTTTTCTAGTAAAACTAACAAAGATACATGTCTCCAGGCATTATTACCCATTTTGCATGGGTTGTTTAGGAATTATGTTTAAATACATTTTTATTGCTTTTTTCGCATTATCTCAGGATTCTAAGATCATTACTTTCATATTGAGTAAAAAACTACTTTTTGTTTTTTCAAACCTTACAAACTCACATAAATACATTATTACAGGCATTTTTAGACATGACACATGTTTGGTTTTGGAGTTATGTTTATATAACTTTCATATTTAGTATGATTGTTATACTGTCATATTGAATTAAAAAAAACTAGCTTGTGTCTTTGCAAACATTACAAAAGATCATTTTTCTAGTAAAACTAACAAAGATACATGTCTCCAGGTATTATTATCCATTTTGCATGGGTTGTTAAGGAATTATGTTTAAAGACATTTTTATTGCTTTTTTCGCATTATCTCAGGATTCTAAGATCATTACTTTCATATTGAGTAAAAAACTACTCTTTGTTTTTGCAAACCTTACAAACTCACATAAATACATTATTACAGTTATTTTTAGACATGACACATGTTTGGTTTTGGAGTTATGTTTATATAACTTTTATATTTAATATGACTGTTATACTGTCATATTGAATTAAAAAAACTAGCTTGTGTCTTTGCAAACTTTACAAAATATCATTTTTCTAGTAAAACTAACAAAGATACATGTCTCCAGGCATTATTACCCATTTTGCATGGGTTGTTTAGGAATTATGTTTGAATACATTTTTATTGCTTTTTTCGCATTATCTCAGGATTCTAAGATCATTACTTTCATATTGAGTAAAAAACTACTTTTTGTTTTTGCAAACCTTACAAACTCACATAAATACATTATTACAGACATTTTTAGACATGACACATGTTTGGTTTTGGAGTTATGTTTATATAACTTTTATATTTAGTATGACTGTTATACAGTCATATTGAATAAAAAAAAACTAGCTTGTGTCTTTGCAAACTTTACAAAAGATAATTTTTCTAGTAAAACTAACAAAGATACATGTCTCCAGGCATTATTACCCATTTTGCATGGGTTGTTTAGGAATTAACTTTGAATACATTTTTATTGCTTTTTTCGCATTATCTCAGGATTCTAAAATCCTTACTTTCATATTGAGGAAAAAACTACTTTTTGTTTTGCAAACCTTACAAACTCACATAAATACATTATTACAGGCATTTTTAGACATAACACATGTTTGGTTTTGGAGTTATGTTTTGATAACTTTCATATTTAGTAGGACTGTTATACTGTTATATTTAATTTTAAAAAACTACCTTGTGTCTTTGCAAACTTTACAAAACATCATTTTTCTAGTAAAACTAACAAAGATACATGTCTCCAGGCATTATTACACATTTTGCATGGGTTGTTTAGGAATTATGTTTAAAGACATTTTTATTGCTTTATTCGCATTATCTCAGGATTTTAAGATCATTACTTTCATATTGAGTAAAAAACTACTTTTTGTTTTTGCAAACCTAACAAACTCACATTAATACATTATTACAGGCATTTTTAGACATGACACATGTTTGGTTTTGGAGTTATGTTCATATAACTTTCATATTTAGTATGACTGTTATACTGTCATATTGAAATAAAAAAAACTAGTTTGTGTCTTTGCAAACTTTACAAAAGATCATTTTTCTAGTAAAACTAACAAAGATACATGTCTCCAGGCATTATTACCCATTTTGCATGGGTTGTTTAGGAATTATGTTTAAAGACATTTTTATTGCTTTTTTCGCATTATCTCAGGATTCTAAGATCATTACTTTCATATTGAGGAAAACTACTTTTTGTTTTTGCAAACCTTACAAACTCACATAAATACATTATTACAGGCATTTTAATACATGACACATGTTTGGTTTTGGAGATATGTTCATATAACTTTCATATTTAGTATGACTGTTATACTGTCATATTGAATAAAAAAAACTAGTTTGTGTCTTTGCAAACTTTACAAAAGATCATTTTTCTAGTAAAACTAACAAAGATACATGTCTCCAGGCATTATTACCCATTTTGCATGGGTTGTTTAGGAATTATGTTTAAATACATTTTTATTGCTTTTTTCGCATTATCTCAGGATTCTAAGATCATTACTTTCATATTGAGTAAAAAACTACTTTTTGTTTTTGCAAACCTTACAAACTCACATAAATACATTATTACAGACATTTTTAGACATGACACATGTTTGGTTTTGGAGTTATGTTTATATAACTTTTATATTTAGTATGACTGTTATACAGTCATATTGAATAAATAAAAACTAGCTTGTGTCTTTGCAAACTTTACAAAATATAATTTTTCTAGTAAAACTAACAAAGATACATGTCTCCAGGCATTATTACCCATTTTGCATGGGTTGTTTAGGAATTATGTTTAAATACATTTTTATTGCTTTTTTCGCATTATCTCAGGATTCTAAGATCATGACTTTCATATTGAGTAAAAAACTACTTTTTGTTTTTGCAAACCTTACAAACTCAGATAAATACATTATTACAGGCATTTTTAGACATAACACATGTTTGGTTTTGGAGTTATGTTTTCATAACTTTCATATTTAGTAGGACTGTTATACTGTCATATTGAATAAAAAAAACTAGCTTTTGTCTTTGATATCTTTACAAAATATCATTTTTCTAGTAAAACTAACAACGATACATGTCTCCAGGCATTATTAGCCATTTTGCATGGGTTGTTTAGGAATTATGTTTAAATACATTTTTATTGCTTTTTTCGCATTATCTCAGGATTCTAAGATCATTACTTTCATATTGAGTAAAAAACTACTTTTTTTTTTTGCAAAGCTTACAAACTCACATTAATACATTATTACAGGCATTTTTAGACATGACACATGTTTGGTTTTGGAGTTATGTTTATATAACTTTCATATTTAATATGACTGTTATACTGTCATATTGAATTAAAAAAAACTGGTTTGTGTCTTTGCAAACTTTACAAAAGATAATTTTTCCAGTAAAACTAACAAAGATACATGTTTCCAGGCATTATTAGCCATTTTGCATATGTTGTTTAGGAGTAATGTTTAAATACAATTTTATTGCTTTTTTTGCATTATCTCAGGATTTTAAGAACATTACAGTCATATTGAGTAAAAAAACTACTTTTTGTGTTTGCAAGATTTAAAAAAGCATGTGTTTCGAGTAAAACGGCCAAGGATGCATTATTTCAGGCATTATTAGCCATTTTCCATGTGTGGTTTGAGTTATGGTTAAATAACTGTCATATACTGTCAGTTATGACATAGTAAGTAAAACCTAATTTATGTATTTGCAAACCTTACAAAATCATTTAAATCTAGTAAAACTCACATGGTTTCATTACAGACATTTTTAGACATTTTGCATGTTTGGTTTAGGAATTATGTTGGAATCATTTTTTTTAATTTGTTCGTATTTTCTCAGAATTTTAGAACATTACTGTCATATTGAGTAAAGAAATAATTTTTGTGTTTGCAAGCCTTAAAAAAGCATATGTTTCGAGTAAAACTTACAAGAATGCATTATTTCAGGCATTGTTAATCATTTTTCATGTGTAGTTTAAGAGTTATGTTTAAATAACTGTCATATTGAGTGTGGCAGTTATACTGTCATATTGAGTAAAAAAAACTAACCTGTCTTTGCAAACCTTACAAAATAAAATGTTTCTAGTAATACTCACAAAGATAAATTTTTGCATGCATTATTAGACATGCTTCATGTGTGGTTAGGAGTTATAAATAAATAATTGTCATATTGAGTGTTACAGTTTTAATGTCATTATGTGTAAAACCTAATTTTTGTATTTGCAAACCTTACAAAAACAATTGATTCTAGTAAAACTTATATAGATTCAATATTACAGGATTTTTTAGACATTTTACATGTTTGGTTTAAAATTTGTGTTTGAATACATTTGTATTGCTTTTTTCGCATTATCTCAGGATTCTAAGAACATTACTTTCATATTGAGTAAAAAACTACTTTTTGTTTTTGCAAACCTTACAAACTCACATAAATACATTATTACAGGCATTTTTAGACATGACACATGTTTGGTTTTGGAGTTATGTTTATATAACTTTCATATTTAGTATGACTGTTATACTGTCATATTGAATAAAAAAAACTAGCTTGTGTCATTGATATCTTTACAAAAGATCATTTTTTTAAACTAACAACGTTACATGTCTCCCTAGGCATTATTAGCCATTTTGCATGTGTTGTTTAGGAGATAGGTTTAAATACATTTTTATTGCTTTTTTCCCATTATCTCAGGGTTCTAAGAACATTACAGTCAAGTAAAAAACTACTTTTTGTGTTTGCAAAATATAAAACTCAGTAAAACTCCCAATGATTCATTATTTCAGGCATTATTAGCCATTTTTTTGTGTGGTTTATGAGTTATGTTTAAATAACTGTCATATTGAGTGTGATTTTGTCATTGTGAGTAAAACCTAATTTTTGTATTTGCAAACCTTACAAAAACAACCGATTCTAGGAAAAGTCACATTGATACAATATTACAGGCATGTTTAGACATAATGCATGTTTGGTTTTGGAGTTTTATTTATATAACCTGCTTTCTGAGCCGCCACCTTTGTGGTTTGCGTGTCCCACTGATCCAGGACAAACAGGTCCTAGGTGAGGGATCAGACAAAGAGCAGCTCAAAGACCTTTATTAAAAGTACAATTGAGGACCTAGATTTTTTCTCGCCCGGACGCAGGTCACCGTGGCTCCCCTGTGGAGCCAGGCCCAGAGGTGTGGCACGATGGCGATTGACGGGCCAGTCCCCATGGGGCCCAGCCGTGCTCAGCTCGAAGAGGCAACGTGGATCCCCCCTCCAGGGCTCACCACTCATGGGCTGGGTCATAGAGGGTGCAGTGTGAGCTGGGCGGCAGCCGAAGGCAGGGCACCTGGTGGTCCGATTATCGGCTACATAAGCTCGCTCTTGGGACATGGAACGTCACCTCGCTGGGAGGGAAGGAGCCTGAGCTGGTGCATGAGGTGGAGACGTTCCCGGCTAGATATAGTTGGACTCACAGCAAGGGCTCTGGAACCTGTTCTCTCAGAGGGGCTGGACTGAGCTGAACTTTCATTACTTGCAACGCCAGAGTGGAAGAGATTCCACACTGGCGTTGCATCTAATGAGAGGCTGGGGTGGCAATTCTTGTTGCCCCCCGGCTCAAAGCCTGCACGTTGGACTTTAAACCCAATAGACGAGATGGTAGCTTCCTTCAGCCTTCGGGTTGGGTGACGGGTCCTGACTGTTGTTTGTGTTTACACACCAAACAGCAGCTCAGAGTACCAACTCTTTTTGGATTCCCTTGAGGGAGGACTGGAGAGTGCTCCCTCGGGTGATTCCCTTGTTCTGCTGGTGGACTTCAACGCTATGTTGGCAACGACAGTGAAACCTGGAGAGTCGTGATTGGGAAAAATGGCCACCCGGATCTGAACCCAAGTGGTGCTTTGTTATTGGACTTTTGTGCTTGTCACGGATTGTCCATAACAAACACAATGTTCAAACATAAGGGTGTCCATATGTGCACTTGGCACAAGGACACCCTCGGCCGCATGATTGACTTTGTAGTTGTGTCATGGGATTTGCGGCCTCATGTTTTGGACACTCGGTGAAGAGAGGGGCAGAGCTTTCCACCAACCACCACCTGGTGGTGAGCTGGCTCCGATGTTAGGGGAGGATGCCGGTCAGACCTGGCAGGCCCAAACGCATTGTATGGGTCTGCTGGGAACACCTAGCAGAGTCTCCTGAAGAACTTTGAACATGTCCGGAAGAACTTTGAACATGTCACGAGGGAGGTGCTGGACATTGAGTCTGAGTGGACCATGTTCCGTTCCTCTCTTGTTGAGCCAGCTGATTGAAGCTGTGGCCGCAAGGTGTTTGGTGCCTGTCGTGGCGGTAATCCACCAGCAGTGAGGGATGCTGTCAAGCTGAAGAAAGAGCCACCGGGTCCTTTTGGCTCATGGGACTCCAGAGGCAGTGGGCATACCGACAGGCCAAGCGAGACCTCCTCAGTCCCACCAACACGTCTTCCTATGAGGAAACAGTGCCTGGGAAGTCTGTGGTGGGCTCTCCTATTTCTGGGGCTGAGGTTGCCAAGGTAGTTAAAAAGCTCCTCGGTGGCAAGGCCCCGGGGGTATGAGCTCTGGATGCTGTGGGGCAGTCTTGGTTGACAAGACTCTGCAACATTGCGTCTACATCGGGGGCGGTACCTCTGGATTGGCAGACCGGGGTGGTGGTTCCTCTCTTTAAGAAGGGGACCGGAAGGGTGTGTTCCAACTATCGTAGATCACACTCCTCAGCCTTCCCGGTAAGGTCTATTCATGTGTAATGGAGAGGAGGAACCTCGGATCCAGGACGAACAGTGTGGTTTTCGTCCTGGTCGTGGAACGGTAGACCAGCTCTATACTCTCGGCAGGGTCCTTGAGTGTGCATGGGAGTTTGCCCAACCAGTCTACATAAGTTTTGTGGACTTGGAGAAGACATTCGACCTTGGCCCCCGGTAAATCCTGTGGGGAGTGCTCAGAGAGTATGGAGTATCGGCATGTCTGATTGTGGCGGGTGTCTCCCTGTATGATCAGTGTCAGAGCTTGGTCCGCATTGCCGGCAGTATGTCGGACCCCTTTCCAGTGAGGGTTGGACTCCGCTAAGGCTGCCCTTTGTCACCGATTCTGTTCATAACTTTAATGGACAGAATATCTAGGCGCAGTCAAGGCTTTGAGGATCCCCTCAACGCCATGACTGCGCCTGGTTTGGTGGCTGCAGGATTAGGTCTCTGCTTTTTGCAGATGATGTGGTCCTGATGGCTTCAACTGGCCAAGATCTTCAGCTTTCATTGGATCGGTTCGCAGTGAAGCGACTGGGATGAGAATCAGCACCTCCAAGTCAGAGTCCATGGTTCTCGCCCGGGAAAGGGTGGAGTGCCATCTCGAGGTTTGGAAAGAGATCTTTCCCCAAGTGAAGGAGTTCAAGTACCTAGGAGTCTTGTTCACGAGTGAGGATAGAGTGGATTGTGAGATCTACAGGCGGATCGGTGCGGTGTCTTCAGTAATGAGGACGCTATACCGATCCGTTGTGGTGAAGAAGGAGCTGAGCCAGAAGGAAAAGCTTTCAATTTACCGGTCGATCAACGTTCCCATCCTCACCTATGGTCATGAGCTTTGGGTTATGACCGAAAGGACAAGGTCACGGGTACAAGCGGCCGAAATGAGTTTCCTCCGCCGGGTGGTGGGTCTCTCCCTTAGAGATAGGGTGAGAAGCTCTGTCATCTGGGAGGAACTCAGTGTAAAGCCGCTGCTCCTCCACATTGAGAGGAGCCAGATGAGGTGGTTCGGGCATCTGCTCAGGATGCCACCCGAACGCCTCCCTAGGTCCGAACGGCAGGAGGCCATGGGGAAGACCTAGGATACATTGGAAAGACTATGGCCTGGGAACGCCTCGGGATCCCCCGAGAAGAGCTGGACGAAGTGGCTGGGGAGAGGGAAGTCTGGGCTCTCTGCTTAGGCTGCTGCCCCCGCAACCCGACCTCGGATAAGCGGAAGAAAATGGATGGATTTAGTATGACAGTTATACTGTCATATTGAGTGTGACAGTATACTGTCATAAAACCCAATTTTTGTATTTGCAAACCTGATTCTAGTAAAACTCACATCTATACAATTTTGGACATAATGCACGTTTGGTTTTGGAGTTATGTTCATATAACTTTAATATATAGTATGACATCTATACTGTTATAATGAGTAAAAAAACTAACTTGTGTCTGTCATAAAACTCAATTTTTGTATTTGCAAATCTTACAAAAACAAATGATTCTAGTAAAACTCACATGGATTCAATATTACAGGCATTTTTAGACATTTTGCATGTTTGGTTTAGGAATTATGTTGGAATACATTTGTATTGCTTTTTTCACATTATCTCAGCATTTTAAGAACTTACTGTCATATTGAGTAAAAAAAACTTTTTGTGTTTGCAAGCCTTAAAAAAACAACCGATTCTAGTAAAACTCACATTGATACAATATTACAGGCATGTTTAGACATCTTGCATGTTTGGTTTTGGAGTTATGTTTATATAACCTGCTTTCTGAGCCGCCACCTTTGTGGTTTGCGTGTCCCACTGATCCTAGGAGCTATGTTGTCCGGGGGCTTCTATGCCCCCTGGTAGGGTCCCCCAAGACAAACAGGTCCTAGGTGAGGAATCAGACAAAGAGCAGCTCAAAGACCTTTATGAAAAGTACAAATCGAGGACCTAGATATTTTCTCGCCCGGACGCGGGTCACCGTGGCTCCCCTGTGGAGCCAGGCCCAGAGGTGGGGCACGATGGCGAGCGACTGGTGCCCATGGGGCCCAGCTCGAAGAGGCAACGTGGGTCCCCCCTGCAATAGGCTCAGCACTCATGGGCTGGGTCATAGAGGTCGGGTGCAGTGTTAGCTGGGCGGAAGCCGAAGGCAGGGCACTTGGCGGTCCGATTATCGGCTACATAAGCTCGCTCTTGGGACGTGGAACGTCACCTCGCGAGGTGGAGAAGTTCCCGGCTAGATAAAGCTGGACTCACTTCGACGCACAGCAAGGACTCTGGAACCTGTTATCTCAAGAGG
Organism: Entelurus aequoreus; assembly: GCF_033978785.1. Taxonomy (NCBI): domain Eukaryota; kingdom Metazoa; phylum Chordata; class Actinopteri; order Syngnathiformes; family Syngnathidae; genus Entelurus; species Entelurus aequoreus. The sequence continues at coordinate 156,775 of NW_026908015.1, read as the reverse complement.
GGTTGGACTCTCTTCCACTCTGGCGTTGCAAGTAATGAGAGGCTGGGTTGGCAATTCTTGTTGCCCCCCGGCTTAAAGCCTGCACGTTGGACTTAACCCAGAAGACGAGATGGTATTTTCCCTCCGCTTTCGGGTTGGGTGACGGGTCCTGACTGTTGTTGGTGTTTACGCACCAAACAGCAGCTCAGAGTACCCACTCTTTTTGGATTCCCTTGAGAGTGCTCCCTCGGGTGATTCCCTTGATCTGCTGGGGGTCTTCAACGCTCATGTTGGCAACGACTTTGAAACCTGGAGAGTCGTGATTGGGAAAAATGGCCACCCGGATCTGAACCCAAGTGGTGCTTTGTTATTGGACTTTTGTGCTCGTCACGGATTGTCCATAACAAACACAATGTTCAAACATAAGGGTGTCCATATGTGCACTTGGCACCAGGACACCCTCGGCCGCAGTTCCATGATTGACTTTGTAGTTGTGTCATGAGATTTGCGGACACTCGGGTGAAGAGAGGGGCGAGCTTTCTACCGATCACCACCTGGTGAGCTGGCTCCGATGGTGGGGTAGGATCCCGGACAGACCTGGCAGGCCCAAACGCATTGTGAGAGTCTTTTGGGAATGCCTAGCAGAGTCTCCTGTCAGAGAGAGTTTCTTTTTCCACCTCCGGAGGAACTTTGAACATGTCACAAAGGAGGTGCTGGACATTGAGTCTGAATGGATCTTGTTCCGTGCCTCTCTTTTCAAGCCAGCTGATTGGAGCTGTGGCCGCAAGGTGTTTGGTGCCTGTCGTGGCGGTAATCCTAGAACCCGCTGGTGGCCACCAGCAGTGCGGGATGCAGTCAAGCTGAAGAAAGAGCTTATCTGGTCCTTTTGGCTCATGGGACTCCAGAGGCATACCGACAGGCCAAGCAGTGCCTGGGGAATCTGTGGTGGGCTCTCCTATTTCTGGGGCTGAGGTTGCCAAGGTAGTTAAAAAGCTCCTCGGTGGCAAGGCCCCGGGGGTGGATGAGCTCCATCCGGAGTTCCTTAAGGCTCTGGATGCTGTGGGGCTGTTTTAGTTGACAAGACTCTGCAACATCGCGTGGACATCAGGGGCGGTACCTCTGGATTGGCAGACCGGGGTGGTGGTTCCTCTCTTTAAGAAGGGGAACCGGAGGGTGTGTTCCAACTATCGTAGATCGCACTCCTCAGCCTTCCCGGTAAGGTCTATTCATGTGTACTGGAGAGGAGGAACCTCGGATCCAGGACGAACAGTGTGGTTTTCGTCCTGGTCGTGGAATGGTAGACCAGCTCTATACTCTCGGCAGGGTCCTTGAGTGTGCATGGGAGTTTGTCCAACCGGTCTACATGTGCTTTTTGGACTTGGAGAAGACATTCGACCGTGGCCACCCCGGGAAGTCCTGTGGGGAGTGCTCAGAGAGTATGGGGTATCGGCATGTCTGATTGTGGCGGGTCGCTCCCTGTATGATCAGTGTCAGAGCTTGGTCCGCATTGCCAGCAGTAAGTCGGACCCCTTTCCAGGGAGGGTTGGACCGGAGTCCAACCCTCGTGTTGGCTGCCCTTTGTCACCAAATGTGTTCATAAATTTTATGGACAGAATTTCTAGGCGCAGTCATGGCGTTGAGGGGATCTGGTTTGGAGGCTGCAGGATTAGGTCTCTCCTTTTTGCAGATGATGTGGTCCTTTTGGCTTTAACTGGCCAGGATCTTCAGCTCTCATTGGATTGGTTCGCAGCCGAGTGTGAAGCGACTGGGATGAGAATCAGCACCTCCAAGTCCGAGGTTCTCGCCCGGGAAAGGGTGGAGTGCCATCTCGAGGTTGGGCAGGAGATCTTGCCCCAAGTGGATGAGTTCAAGTACCTGGAGTCTTGTTCATGAGTGAGGGAAGAGTGGATCATGAGATGCACAGGCTGATCGGTGCGGCGTCTTCAGTAATGAGGACGCTATATCGATTTGTTGTGGTAAGAAGGAGCTGCGCCAGAAGGAAAAGCTCTCAATTTACCGGTCAAATATACGCTTCACAGCATAATACTGTCATCTGTTTAGCGGCATTACACTGCTATTTTAGTGTATCTACTGTAATATCCATTAACAGTTAATTACAGTAAAATAATTGTAAGCACTTTAGACTGAGCTTTACAGTATAATGCCACTAGAAGTTAATGAGTTGAACTTTTAATTTTTCAAAATCAAAATCCCTGCAATCTGCTGGCATAAAAATGACTGGAGAAATGGCCTTGCAAGATTATGTTTTTATTAACCAATTATTTTAAAGTGCATCAAATACATTCAAAGTACATTTAGTGCATTCTTCTTATTTTCAGTAAAGCATTTTAACATTTATAACATGTCCACTTAATTTCTAACTGGAGACAAAACACTGAACACGAGTCCAGTGTTTAGTTGTCGGCTACATAAAGCCCCACTCAAAGTCTGTGAGATGTTTTATAAGGGTGGCTACGTGAGGATTTACAGTTGCTGCCTTTTTCTGGACCAGCTTCCTGGTCTTCTTGGACACCACCTTTCCCTGGCTAGCCTTTGTTCCCTTCTCAGGGTTAACGCCAATGAATCGCCTAAAAAAGAGAGAAAGCATATTAGATATTCTGTTGTGATTGAAGATTACTTGCAGTCGATACAAAACCCCCCTCACATTTTTATTTAGGAATATGCACTGCACAAATATTAATATCAATTTTAGGATATATGTGAGCCTATACCATAACCACAGCTGTAGATGAGTGAATGCTCTAAAACCCATTAAGACAAATCTAGAGAGGAAGACAATGCTAAAGCCTCCCCAATCCCTCTCTCTATTTATGTTTTCTCTCCATCTACGGGACCGTGTATTTACGCTGATGTTTCCGGCTTTCACCCATTTAACATATCGTTACCTGCTCATTACCTATCTTCTCTGCATCCTGGGGTCACACTGGTGCTTCTTGCCTTTACCCATTCAACATATCTTTACCTGCACATTACCTACCTTCTCTGCATAGTGTGGTCATGCTGGTGCTTTCTACCTTTACCCATTCAACATATCTTTACCTGCACATTGCCTACCTTCTCTGTATCCTGGAGTCAAGCTGGTGTTTCCTGCCTTTACTCATTCAACATATCGTTACCTGCACATTACCTACCTTCTCTGTATCCTGGCGTCTAGCTGGTGTTTCCTGCCTTCACCCATTCAACATATCTTTACCTGCACATTACCTAACTTCCCTGCATCCTTGGGTCACACTGGTGCTTCTTTCTTTCACCATACAACATATCTTCACCTGCACATACCTACCTTGTCTGCATGGCCTCGACCACACCTGCGCTTCCTTCTTTCACCCATTCAACATACCTTCACCCGCACATTACCTACCTTCCCTGCATGGTGGGTTTGGCTCTACCTGGCGGTGCCACACGGCACCAACTGTCAATCAACTATCCATGTAGAAAACAATGGAGGCTTGGTTAAAGCATAGTGGACATGTTCCATAAATATTGATGTTAAAGATTTCTTTTTTTGTGAAGAAATGTTGAGAATGAAGTTCATGAATCCAGATGGATCTCTATTGCAATCCCCAAAGAGGGCACTTTAATTTGATTACTTCTATGTGTAAAAATCTTTATCTATATTTGAATCACTTGTTTATTTTTCAACAAGTTTTTAGTTATTTTTATATCTTTTTTTCCAAATAGTTCAAGAAAGACCACAACAAATGAGCAATATTTTGCACTGTTATACAATTTAATAAATCAGAAACTGATGACATAGTGTTGTATTTTACTTCTTTATCTCTTTTTTTCAACCAAAAATGCTTTGCTCTGATTAGGGGGTACTTGAATTTAAAAAATGTTCACAGGGGTACATCACTGAAAAAAGGTTGAGAACCACTGTCCTAAGGCAGTGGTTCTCAACCTTTTTTCAGTGCTGTGAACATTTTTTTAATGCAAGTAGACCTCCATGTCTTCATAACAGGAATATCCTGAATTCTCAAGTTGCATATCACAATAGTCATCATTAGTGTTAATAACACAAGAGCTGCTTGGATTTGCTGTTGAGCAAGTCAAACTTCGTTCAGTGTAGCCGTAGTGCTTCCTTGACACGTGCGATGTGAAAGTAGACTTAACTGTAAATCTTTTTTCACATTGACTGAAGGGGCACGTAACTGTCCTACCTTCGGTAATATGACTTTTCAAATGCAGGAGAAGGGCCCGTATATCATCGCACTTCGCGCTACATGAGACAATATTACAAGGTAAACCTTCTGCGCTATACATATCAGTCCTACTCTTGCCATATTTATGACGACGGCTGTGAGTTTTGAAGGCTGAGAAGTTGGAAAAAACTCTTGTGCATTTAGGGAAAGCACACTTAAACGATGCATTAGGCATACAACTATGACTTCGCATGTGTCTAACATACGCAAATACATTGCTGCAAGTCGTAGCACATATGTTGCAAGTTATCATCTTTTATGATGACTATGACAAAAAAGAAGAAAACTTAGCTAGCTAGCATGCGCGTGGTCAACGATAGTGTCTGTGATGCTGACATTTCGGACTTTATAAATATATATATAAAGTAATTCAAACAGAAAATGACACATCAAGGTACAAGTGACTCTTACCTTGTTATCAAAAACACACGATGCAGTAGGATGGATTTAGCAGGGTCGGCCAGGTGAAATGAAGCTCGGTTGGACGAATTGTGGGCGGACCCAAGAAACAAGTCTGAAAAATACTGAATTACACTGTAGGTTTTACAGTAACTTACTGCTGGTCGATATTTTTTGAAAAATGCAACAAAATTTACAGTACTTAACTGCATTTAAGAAGAACATGATAGGTTGATTGGCAACACTAAATTGGCCCTAGTGTGTGAATGTGAGTGTGAATGTTGTCTGTCTATCTGTGTTGGCCCTGCGATGAGGTGGCGACTTGTCCAGGGTGTACCCCGCCTTCCGCCCGATTGTAGCTGAGATAGGCTCCAGCGCCCCCCGCGACCCCGAAGGGAATAAGCGGTAGAAAATGGATGGATGGATGGAGTATATAACTGTAATTTTATTTTTTATTTTTACAGTAATTTTTTACAGTGAAGGTCATGGGTGTCAAACTCTGGCCCGTGGGGGGGGGGGGGGTTTGGTGGTAGCGGGGGTGTATTTTGTAGCGTCCCGAAAGAGTTAGTGCTGCAAAAGATTCTGGGTATTTGTTCTTTTGTGTTTATGTTGTGTTACGGTGCGGATGTTCTCCCGAAAAGTGTTTTTTATTTTTGTTTGGTGTGGGTTCACAGTGTGGCGTATATTTCTAACAGTGTTAAAGTTTTTTATACTGCCACCCTCAGTGTAACCTGTATCGCTGTTGATGAAGTATGCGTTGCATTCATTTGTGTATGCGTGCTGAAGCTGCACATATCTTGTGACTGGGTCTGAATGATGTTAGAATTGGGTGTACGAGATATGACTGTTGAACACCTTGTTCGATAATGAAAGTTGCCTCAGCTCAAAGCCTGAGCCCCGACATTAAAGAACTAGCATCTAAAAAAAGATGCCAGGTATCTGGCTTGGGAAAATCAAATTAGATCAGTGTGTTGCAAACTGAGCAGTTTAAAGTCCTGAATGGTTGTTTTATTCATTGTTATTTTCTTTTCAAATTTATTAGCCTGTGGAAAAAGTTAATGTTGATATTTACCTCAGAAGGCTGCAAATAGAAAAGAGGCATTCAATTTTTATTTAAATTGTATTTGATATGCAATTGATATTTTTTAATGATTATTATTATTATTTGAAACTCCATTTTGCATGTCACTATAAAGTTATATAAGCCTTGCTTGTTCAATATTCAATGCAAAACTTGTTTGGGTCCCTATTAAAAGGTTAATTTGTTCAACCTTGGCCCGCGGCTTTGTTCAGTTTTAAACTTTGGCCCACTCTGTATTTGAGTTTGACACCCCTGGTGAAGGTGAAGCTCTGTCACCCTGGAGGCCACGGGGAAGACCCAGGACACATTGGGAACACTATGTCTCCCGGCTGGCCTGGGAACGCCTCAGGATCCCCTGAGAAAAGGTCCTAGGTGAGGGATCAGACAAAGAGCAGCTCAAAGACCTTTATGAAAAGTACAAATCGAGGACCTAGATTTTTTCTCGCCCAGGCGCATGTCATCGTGGCTCCCCTGTGGAGCCAGGCGCAGAGGTGGGGCACGATGGCGAGCGACTGCTGGCCGGGCCTGTCTCCATGGCGCCCTGCCGGGCTCAGCTCGAAGAGGCAACGTGGGTCAACCCTCCAATGGGCTCACCACTCATGGGCCCATTGAGGTCATAGAGGTCGGATGCAGTGTGAACTGGGCGGCAGCCGGAGGCAGGGCACTTGGCGGTCCGATTATCGGCTACATAAGCTCGCTCTTGGGACGTGGAACGTCACCTCGCTGGGAGGGAAAGAGCCTGAGCTGGTGCGCGAGGTGAAGAAGTTCCGGCTAGATATAGTTGGACTCACTTCGACGCACAGCAAGGGCTCTGGAACCTGTTCTCTCAAGAGGGGCTGGACTCTCTTCCACTCTGGCGTTGCAAGCAATGAGAGGCTGGGGTGGCAATTGTTGTTGCTCAAAGCCTGCACGTTGGACTTTAACCCAGTAGACGAGATGGTAGCTTCCCTCCGCCTTCGGGTTGGATGACGGGTCCTCACTGTTGTTTGTGTTTACGCACCAAACAGCAGCTCAGAGTACCCACTCTTTTTGGATTCCCTTGAGGGAGTACTGGAGAGTGCTCCCTCGGGTGATTCCCTTGTTCTGTTAGGGGACTTCAATGCTCATGTTGGCAAGGACAGTGAAACCTGGAGAGTCGTGATTGGGAAAAATGGCCACCCGGATCTGAACCCAAGTGGTGCTTTGTTATTGGACTTTTGTGCTCGTCACGGATTGTCCATAACAAACACAATGTTCAAACATAAGGAAGAACTTTGAACATGTCACGAAGGAGGTGCTGGACATTGAGTCTGAGTGGACCATGTTCCGTGCCTCTCTTGTCGAGTCTGCTGATTGGAGCTGTGGCCGCAAGGTGTTTGGTGCCTGTCGTGGCGGTAATCCTAGAATTCGCTGGTGGCCACCAGCAGTGAGGGATGCCGTCAAGCTGAAGAAAGAGCCTATCGGGTCCTTTTGGCTCATGGGACTCCAGAGGCAGCGGGCATACCGACAGGCCAAGCAGTGCCTGGGGATTCTGAGGTGGACTCTCCTATTTCTGGGGCTTAGGTTGCCTAGGTAGTTAAAAAGCTCCTCTGTGGCAAGGCCCCGGTGGTGGATGAGTTCCTTAAGGCTCTGGATACTGTGGGGCTGTCTTGGTTGACAAGACTCTGCAACATCGCGTGAACATTGGGGGCGGTACCTCTGGATTGGCAGACCGGGGTGATGGTTCCTTTCTTTAAGAAGGGGAACCGGAGGGTGTGTTCCAACTATCGTGAAACACACTCCTCAGCCTTCCCGGTAAGGTCTATTCATGTGTACTGGAGAGGAGGAAACTCGGATCCAGGACGAACAGTGTGGTTTTCGTCCTGGTCGTGGAACGGTAGACCAGGTCTATACTCTCGGCAGGGTCCTTGAGTGTGAAGCGACTGGGATGAGAATCAGCACCTCCAAGTCCAAGTCCATGGTTCTCGCGCAGGAAAGGTTTGAGTGCCATCTCCAGGTTTGGGAGGAGATCTTGCCCCAAGTGGAGGAGTTCAAGTACCTAGGAGTCTTGTTCACGAGTGAGGATAGAGTGGATCGAGAGATCCACAGGCGGATTGGTGCGGCGTCTTCAGTATTGAGGACGCTATATCGATCCGTTGTGGTGAAGAAGGAGCTGAGGCAGAAGGAAAAGCTCTCAATTTACCGTCGATCTACGTTCCCAGCTTTGGGTTATGACCGAAAGGACAAGCGGCCGAAATGCGTTTCCTCTGCCGGGTGGTGGGTCTCTCCCTTAGAGACAGGGTGAGAAGCTCTGTCATCCGGGAGGTACTCAAAGTAGAGCTGCTGCTCCTCCACATTGAGAGGAGCCATGAGGTGGTTCGGGCATCTGCTCAGGATGCCACCCGAACGCCTCTAGGGAGGTGTGGCAGGAGGCCACGGGGAAGACCTAGGACACATTGGAAAGACTATGTCCCCGGCTGGCCTGGGAACGCCTCGGAATACCCCGAGAAGAGCTGGACGAAGTGGCTGGGGAGAGGGAAGTCTGGGATTTTCTGCTCAGGCTGCTGCCCCCGCAACCCGACCTCGGATAAGCGGAAGAAAATGGATGGATTTAGAATGACAGTTATACTGTCAGATTGAGTACAAAAACTAACTAAACCTTACACAATATAATGTTTCTAGTAAAACTCACAAAGATACATATCTCCAGGCATTATTAGCCATTTTGCATGTGTGGTTTAGGAGTTATGTTTAAATAAATAACTGTCAGATTGAGTGTGACAGTAAACTGTGATAGTGAGTAAAACCCTTATTTTGTATTTGCAAACCTTACAAAAACAACTAAATCTAGTTAAACTCACACAGATACAACATTACAGGCATTTTTAGACATAATGCATGTTTGGTTTTAGAGTTATGTTTATATAACTTTCATATTTAGTATGACAGTTATACTGTCATATTGAATAAAAAAAACAACTAACTTGTGTCTTTGCAAACCTTACAAAATACCATTTTTCTAGTAAAACTAACTAAGATACATGCTCCAGGCATTATTAGCCATTTTGCATGTGTTGTTTGAGTTATGTTTAAATAACTGTCATATTGAGTGTGACAGTATACTGTCATAAAACCCAATTTTTGTATTTGCAACCCTGATTCTAGTAAAACTCACATATATACAATATTACAGGCAGTTTTGGACATAATGCATGTTTGGTTTTGGAGTTATATTTATATAACTTTCATATATATAGTATGACAGCTAAACTGTTATATTGAGTAAAAAAACTAACTTGTGTTTGTCATAAAACCCAATTTTTGTATAGCAAACCATACAACTGTTTCAAATAAAACTCACATGGGTTCATTACAGGCATTTTCAGACATTTTGCATGTTTGGTTTAGGAATTATGTTGTAATACATTTGTATTGCTTTTTTCACATTATCTCAGGATTTTTAGAACATTACTGTCATATTGAGTAAAAAAATAATTTTTGTGTTCGCAAGCCTTAAAAAAAGCATATGTTTCCAGTAAAACTCCCAAAGATGCATTATTTCAGGCATTATAAGCCATTTTTCAGGTGTGGTTTAGGAGTTATGTTTAAATAACTGTCATATTGAGTGTGGCGTTATACTGTCATATTGAGTTAAAAAAACTAACTTGTGTCTTTGCAAGCCTTACAAAAGAAAATGTTTCTAGCAACACTCACAAAGGTAATTTTTTTCACGCTATTAGACATGTTTCATGTGTATTTAGAAGTTATAATTAAATAACTTTCATATTGAGTGTTAAAGTTATAATGTCATTATGTGTAAAACCTAATTTTTGTATTTGCAAACCTTACAAAAACAATTGATTCTAGTAAAACTTACATAGATTCAATATTACAGGCATTTTTAGACAATTTACATGTTTGGTTTAAAAGTTGTGTTTGAATACATTTGTATTGCTTTTTTCGCATTATCTCAGGACTCTAAGATCATTACTTTCATATTGAGTAAAACACTACTTTTTGTTTTTGCAAACCTTACAAACTCACATAAATTAATTATTACAGACATTTTTAGACATGACACATGTTTGGTTTTGGAGTTATGTTTATATAACTTTTATATTTAGTATGAATGTTATACTGTCATATTGAATAAAAAAAACTAGCTTGTGTCTTTGCAAACTTTACAAAAGATCATTTTTCTAGTAAAACTAACAAAGATACATGTCTCCAGGCATTATTACCCATTTTGCATGGGTTGTTTAGGAATTATGTTTAAATACATTTTTATTGCTTTTTTCGCATTATCTCAGGATTCTTAGATCATTACTTTCATATTGAGTAAAAAACTACTTTTTGTTTTAGCAAACCTTACAAACTCACATAAATACATTATTACTGGCATTTTTAGACATGACACATGTTTGGTTTTGGAGTTATGTTTATATAACTTTTATATTCAGTATGACTGTTATACTGTCATATTGAATAAAAAAAACTAGCTTGTGTCTTTGCAAACTTTACAAAATATAATTTTTCTAGTAAAACTAACAAAGATACATGTCTCCAGGCATTATTACCCATTTTGCATGGGTTGTTTAGGAATTATGTTTAAATACAATTTTATTGCTTTTTTCGCATTATCTCAGGATTCTTAGATCATTACTTTCATATTGAGTAAAAAACTACTTTTTGTTTTTGCAAACCTTACAAACTCACATAAATACATTATTACAGGCATTTTTAGACATAACACATGTTTGGTTTTGGAGTTATGTTTTGATAACTTTCATATTTAGTAGGACTGTTATACTGTCATATTTAATTTTAAAAAACTAGCTTGTGTCTTTGCAAACTTTACAAAATATCATTTTTCTAGTAAAACTAACAAAGATACATGTCCCCAGGCATTATTAGCCATTTTGCATGGGTTGTTTAGGAATTATGTTTAAATACATTTTTATTGCTTTTTTCGCATTATCTCAGGATTCTAAAATCCTTACTTTCATATTGAGGAAAAAACTACTTTTTGTTTTTGCAAACCTTACAAACTCACATAAATACATTATTATAGGCAATTTTAGACATGACACACGTTTGGTTCTGGAGTTATATTTATATAACTTTCATATTTAGTATGACTGTTATACTGTCTTATTGGGAAAAAAAAACTAGCTTGTGTCTTTGCAAACTTTACAAAAGATACATTTTCTAGTAAAACTAACAAAAGATACATGTCTCCAGGCATTATTACCCATTTTGCCTGGGTTGTTCAGGAGTTATGTTTAAATACATTTTTGTTGCTTTTTTCGCATTATCTCAGGATTCTAAGATCATTACTTTCATATTGAGTAAAAAACTAGTTTTTGTTTTTGCAAACCTTACAAACTCACATTAATACATTATTACAGGCATTTTTAGACATGACACATGTTTGGTTTTGGAGTTATGTTTATATAACTTTCATATTTAGTATGACTGTTATACTGTCATATTGAATAAAAAAAACTGGCTTGTGTCTTTGCAAACTTTACAAAAGATCATTTTTCCAGTAAAACTAAAAAAGATACGTGTTCCCAGGCATTATTAGCCATTTTGCATATGTTGTTTAGGAGTAATGTTTAAATACATTTTTATTGCTTTTTTCGCATTATCTCAGGATTTTAAGAACATTACAGTCAAATTGAGTAAAAAAAACTACTTTTTGTATTTGCAAGATTTAAAAAAGCATGTGTTTCGAGGAAAACGGCCAAGGATGCATTATTTCAGGCATTATTAGCCATTTTTCATGTGTGGTTTGAGTTATGGTTAAATAACTGTCATATACTGTCAGTTATGACATAGTAAGTAACACCTAATTTATGTATTTGCAAACCTTACAAAATCATTTCAATCTAGTAAAACTCACATGGATTCAATATTACAGACATTTTTAGACATTTTGCATGTTTGGTTTAGGAATTATGTTGGAATCATTTTTATTAATTTGTTTGTATTTTCTCAGAATTTTAGAACATTACTGTCATATTGAGTAAAAAAATAATTTTTGTGTTTGCAAGCCTTAACAAAGCATATGTTTCGAGTAAAACTTACAAGAATGCATTATTTCAGGCATTGTTAGTCATTTTTCATGTGTAGTTTAAGAGTTATGTTTAAATAACTGTCATATTGAGTGTGGCAGTTATACTGTCATATTGAGTAAAAAAAAACTAACCTGTATTTGCAAACCTTACAAAAGAAAATGTTTCTAGTAACACTCACAAAGATAATTTTTTTCACGCATGATTAGACATGTTTCATGTGTGGTTAGGAGTTATAAATAAATAATTGTCATATTGAGTGTTACAGTTTTAATGTCATTATGTGTAAAACCAAATTTTTGTATTTGCAAACCTTACAAAAACAATTGATTCTAGTAAAACTTATATAGATTCAATATTACAGGCATTTTTAGACATGTTACATGTTTTGTTTAAAATGTGTATTTCAATACATTTGTATTGCTTTTTTTGCATTATCTCAGGATTCTAAGAACATTACTTTCATATTGAGTAAAAAACTACTTTTTGTTTTTGCAAACCTTACAAACTCACATAAATACATTATTACAGGCATTTTTAGACATGACACATGTTTGGTTTTGGAGTTATGTTTATATAACTTTCATATTTAGTATGACTGTTATACTGTCATATTGAATAAAAAAAACTAGCTTGTGTCTTTGATATCTTTACAAAAGATCATTTTTTTAAACTAACAACGTTACATGTCTCCCTAGGCATTATTAGCCATTTTGCATGTGTTGTTTAGGAGTTAGGTTTAAATACATTTTTATTGCTTTTTTCCCATTATCTCAGGGTTCTAAGAACATTACAGTCAAGTAAAAAACTACTTTCTGTGTTTGCAAAATGTAAAACTCAGTAAAACTCCCAATGATTCATTATTTCAGGCATTATTAGCCATTTTTTTGTGTAGTTTATGAGTTATGTTTAAATAACTGTCATATTCAGTGTGATTTTGTCATTGTGAGTAAAACCTAATTTTTGTATTTGCAAACCTTACAAAAACAACCGATTCTAGGAAAACTCACATTGATACAATATTACAGGCATGTTTGGCCATATTGCATGTTTGGTTTTGGAGTTATATTTATATAACCTGCTTTCTGAGCCGCCACCTTTGTGGTTTGCGTGTCCCACTAATCCAGGAACTATGTTGTCCGGGGGCTTCTATGGTCTCCCAAGACAAACAGGTCCTAGGTGAGGGATCAGACAAAGAGCAGCTCAAAGACCTTTATTAAAAGTACAATTGAGGACCTAGATTTTTTCTCGCCCGGACGCAGGTCACCGTGGCTCCCCTGTGGAGCCAGGCCCAGAGGTGTGGCACGATGGCGATTGACGGGCCAGTCCCCATGGGGCCCAGCCGTGCTCAGCTCGAAGAGGCAACGTGGATCCCCCCTCCAGGGCTCACCACTCATGGGCTGGGTCATAGAGGGTGCAGTGTGAGCTGGGCGGCAGCCGAAGGCAGGGCACTTGGTGGTCCGATTATCGGCTACATAAGCTCGCTCTTGGGACATGGAACGTCACCTCGCTGGGAGGGAAGGAGCCTGAGCTGGTGCATGAGGTGGAGACGTTCCCGGCTAGATATAGTTGGACTCACAGCAAGGGCTCTGGAACCTGTTCTCTCAGAGGGGCTGGACTGAGCTGAACTTTCATTACTTGCAACGCCAGAGTGAAAGAGATTCCACACTGGCGTTGCATCTAATGAGAGGCTGGGGTGGCAATTCTTGTTGCCCCCCGGCTCAAAGCCTGCACGTTGGACTTTAAACCCAATAGACGAGATGGTATCTTCCTTCAGCCTTCGGGTTGGGTGACGAGTCCTGATTGTTGTTTGTGTTTACACACCAAACATAGCTCAGAGTACCAACTCTTTTTGGATTCCCTTGAGGGAGTACTGGAGAGTGCTCCCTCGGGTGATTCCCTTGTTCTGCTGGTGGACTTCAACGCTATGTTGGCAACGACAGTGAAACCTGGAGAGTCGTGATTGGGAAAAATGGCCACCCGGATCTGAACCCAAGTGGTGCTTTGTTATTGGACTTTTGTGCTTGTCACTGATTGTCCATAACAAACACAATGTTCAAACATAAGGGTGTCCATATGTGCACTTGGCACAAGGACACCCTCGGCCGCATGATTGACTTTGTAGTTGTGTCATGGGATTTGCGGCCTCATGTTTTGGACACTCGGTGAAGAGAGGGGCAGAGCTTTCTACCAACCACCACCTGGTGGTGAGCCGGCTCCGATGGTAGGGGAGGATGCTGGTCAGACCTGGCAGGCCCAAACGCATTGTAAGGGTCTGCTGGGAACACCTAGCAGAGTCTCCTGAAGAACTTTGAACATGTCCGGAAGAACTTTGAACATGTCTGGTGCTGGACATTGAGTCTGAGTGGACCATGTTCCGTTCCTCTCTTGTTGAGCCAGCTGATTGAAGCTGTGGCCGCAAGGTGTTTGGTGCCTGTCGTGGCGGTAATCCACCAGCAGTGAGGGATGCTGTCAAGCTGAAGAAAGAGCCACCGGGTCCTTTTGGCTCATGGGACTCCAGAGGCAGTGGGCATACCGACAGGCCAAGCGAGACCTCCTCAGTCCCACCAACACGTCTTCCTATGAGGAAACAGTGCCTGGGAAGTCTGTGGTGGGCTCTCCTATTTCTGGGGCTGAGGTTGCCAAGGTAGTTAAAAAGCTCCTCGGTGGCAAGGCCCCGGGGGTGTGAGCTCCGTCCGGAGTTCCTTAAGGCTCTGGATGCTGTGGGGCAGTCTTGGTTGACAAGACTCTGCAACATTGCGTCTACATCGGGGGCGGTACCTCTGGATTGGCAGACCGGGGTGGTGGTACCTCTCTTTAAGAAGGGGAACCGGAGGGTGTGTTCCAACTATCGTAGATCACACTCCTCAGCCTTCCCGGTAAGGTCTATTCATGTGTAATGGAGAGGAGGAACCTCGGATCCAGGACGAACAGTGTGGTTTTCGTCCTGGTCGTGGAACGGTAGACCAGCTCTATACTCTCGGCAGGGTCCTTGAGTGTGCATGGGAGTTTGCCCAACCAGTCTACATAAGTTTTGTGGACTTGGAGAAGACATTCGACCTTGGTCCCCGGTAAATCCTGTGGGGAGTGCTCAGAGAGTATGGAGTATCGGCATGTCTGATTGTGGCGGGTGTCTCCCTGTATGATCAGTGTCAGAGCTTGGTCCGCATTGCCGGCAGTATGTCGGACCCCTTTCCAGTGAGGGTTGGACTCCGCCAAGGCTGCCCTTTGTCACCGATTCTGTTCATAACTTTAATGGACAGAATATCTAGGCGCAGTCATGGCTTTGAGGATCCCCTCAACGCCATGACTGCGCCTGGTTTGGTGGCTGCAGGATTAGGTCTCTGCTTTTTGCAGATGATGTGGTCCTGATGGCTTCAACTGGCCAAGATCTTCAGCTTTCATTGGATCGGTTCGCAGTGAAGCGACTGGGATGAGAATCAGCACCTCCAAGTCCGAGTCCATGGTTCTCGCCCGGGAAAGGGTGGAGTGCCATCTCGAGGTTGGGAAAGAGATCTTGCCCCAAGTGAAGGAGTTCAAGTACCTAGGAGTCTTGTTCACGAGTGAGGATAGAGTGGATTGTGAGATCTACAGGCGGATCGGTGCGCCGTCTTCAGTAATGAGGACGCTATATCGATCCGTTGTGGTGAAGAAGGAGCTGAGCCAGAAGGAAAAGCTTTCAATTTACCGGTCGATCAACGTTCCCATCCTCACCTATGTTCATGAGCTTTGGGTTATGACCGAAAGGACAAGGTCACGGGTACAAGCGGCCGAAATGAGTTTCCTCCGCCGGGTGGTGGGTCTCTCCCTTAGAGATAGGGTGAGAAGCTCTGTCATCTGGGAGGAACTCAGTGTAAAGCCGCTGCTCTTCCACATTGAGAGGAGCCAGATGAGGTGGTTCGGGCATCTGCTCAGGATGCCACCCGAACGCCTCCCTAGGTCCGAATGGCAGGAGGCCATGGGGAAGACCTAGGATACATTGGAAAGACTATGGCCTGGGAACGCCTCGGGATCCCCCGAGAAGAGCTGGACGAAGTGGCTGGGGAGAGGGAAGTCTGGGCTCTCTGCTTAGGCTGCTGCCCCCGCAACCCGACCTCGGATAAGCGGAAGAAAATGGATGGATTTAGTATGACAGTTATACTGTCATATTGAGTTGACAGTATACTGTCATAAAACCCAATTTTTGTATTTGCAAACCTGATTCTAGTAAAACTCACATCTATACAATATTACAGGCAATTTTGGACATAATGCACGTTTGGTTTTGGAGTTATGTTTATATAACTTTAATATATAGTATGACATCTATACTGTTATAATGAGTAAAAAAACTAACTTGTGTCTGTCATAAAACTCAATTTTTGTATTTGCAAACCTTACAAAAACAAATGATTCTAGTAAAACTCACATGGATTCAATATTACAGGCATTTTTAGACATTTTGCATGTTTGGTTTAGGAATTATGTTGGAATACATTTGTATTGCTTTTTTTCACATTATCTCAGCATTTTAAGAACTTACTGTCATATTGAGTAAAAAAAACTTTTTGTGTTTGCAAGCCTTAAAAAAACAACCGATTCTAGTAAAACTCACATTGATACAATATTACAGGCATGTTTAGACATCGTGCATGTTTCGTTTTGGAGTTATGTTTATATAACCTGCTTTCTGAGCCGCCACCTTTGTGGTTTGCGTGTCCCACTGATCCTAGGAGCTATGTTGTCCGGGGGCTTCTATGCCCCCTGGTAGGGTCCCCCAAGACAAACAGGTACTAGGTGAGGAATCAGACAAAGAGCAGCTCAAAGACCTTTATGAAAAGTACAAATCGAGGACCTAGATATTTTCTCGCCCGGACGCGGGTCACCGTGGCGCCCCTCTGGAGCCAGGCCCAGAGGTGGGGCACGGTGGCGAGCGACTGGTGCCCATGGGGCCCAGCTCGAAGAGGCAACGTGGGTCCCCCCTGCAATAGGCTCACCACTCATGGGCTGGGTCATAGAGGTCGGGTGCAGTGTTAGCTGGGCGGAAGCCGAAGGCAGGGCACTTGGCGGTCCGATTATCGGCTACATAAACTCGCTCTTGGGACGTGGAACGTCACCTCGCGAGGTGGAGAAGTTCCCGGCGAGATAAAGCTGGACTCACTTCGACGCACAGCGAGGGCTCTGGAACCTGTTCTCTCAAGAGGGGTTGGACTCTCTTCCACTCTGGCGTTGCAAGTAATGAGAGGCTGGGTTGGCAATTCTTGTTGCCCCCCGGCTCAAAGCCTGCACGTTGGACTTAACCCAGAAGACGAGATGGTAACTTCCCTCCGCTTTCGGGTTGGGTGACGGGTCCTGACTGTTGTTGGTGTTTACACACCAAACAGCAGCTCAGAGTACCCACTCTTTTTGGATTCCCTTGAGAGTGCTCCCTCGGGTGATTCCTTTGTTCTGCTGGGGGTCTTCAACGCTCATGTTGGCAACGACTTTGAAACCTGGAGAGTCGTGATTGGGAAAAATGGCCACCCGGATCTGAACCCAAGTGGTGCTTTGTTATTGGACTTTTGTGCTAGTCACGGATTGTCCATAACAAACACAATGTTCAAACATAAGGGTGTCCATATGTGCACTTGGCACCAGGACACCCTCGGCCGCAGTTCCATTATTGACTTTGTAGTTGTGTCATGGGATTTGCGGCCTCATGTTTTGGACACTCGGGTGAAGAGAGGGGCGAGCTTTCTACCGATCACCACCTGGTGAGCTGGCTCCGATGGTGGGGTAGGATCCCGGACAGACCTGGCAGGCCCAAACGCATTGTGAGAGTCTTTTGGGAATGCCTAGCAGAGTCTCCTGTCAGAGAGAGTTTCTTTTTCCACCTCCGGAGGAACTTTGAACATGTCACAAAGGAGGTGCTGGACATTGAGTCTGAATGGATCATGTTCCGTGCCTCTCTTGTCAAGCCAGCTGATTGGAGCTGTGGCCGCAAGGTGTTTGGTGCCTGTCGTGGCGGTAATCCTAGAACCCGCTGGTGGCCACCAGCAGTGCGGGATGCCGTCAAGCTGAAGAAAGAGCTTATCTGGTCCTTTTGGCTCATGGGACTCCAGAGGCAGCAGGCATACCGACAGGCCAAGCAGTGCCTGGGGAATCTGTGGTGGGCTCTCCTATTTCTGGGGCTGAGGTTGCCAAGGTAGTTTTAAAAGCTCCTCGGTGGAAAGGCCCCGGGGGTGGATGAGCTCCATCCGGAGTTCCTTAAGGCTCTGGATGCTGTGGGGCTGTTTTAGTTGACAAGACTCTGCAACATCGCGTGGACATCAGGGGCGGTACCTCTGGATTGGCAGACCGGGGTGGTGGTTCCTCTCTTTAAGAAGGGGAACCGGAGGGTGTGTTCCAACTATCGTAGATCACACTCCTCAGCCTTCCCGGTAAGGTCTATTCATGTGTACTGGAGAGGAGGAACCTCGGATCCAGGACGAACAGTGTGGTTTTCGTCCTGGTCGTGGAACGGTAGACCAGCTCTATACTCTCGGCAGGGTCCTTGAGTGTGCATGGGAGTTTGTCCAACCAGTCTACATGTGCTTTGTGGACTTGGAGAAGACATTCGACCGTGGCCACCCCGGGAAGTCCTGTGGGGAGTGCTCAGAGAGTATGGGGTATCGGCATGTCTGATTGTGGCGGGTCGCTCCCTGTATGATCAGTGTCAGAGCTTGGTCCGCATTGCCAGCAGTAAGTTGGCTGCCCTTTGTCACCAAATGTGTTCATAAATTTTATGGACAGAATTTCTAGGCGCAGTCATGGCGTTGAGGGGATCCGGTTTGGTGGCTGCAGGATTAGGTCTCTCCTTTTTGCAGATGATGTGGTCCTTATGGCTTTAACTGGCCAGGATCTTCAGCTCTCATTGGATTGGTTCGCAGCCGAGTGTGAAGCGACTGGGATGAGAATCAGCACCTCCAAGTCCGAGGTTCTCGCCCGGGAAAGGGTGGAGTGCCATCTCGAGGTTGGGCAGGAGATTTTGCCCCAAGTGGATGAGTTCAAGTACCTGGAGTCTTGTTCATGAGTGAGGGAAGAGTGGATCGTGAGATGCACAGGCTGGTCGGTGCGGCGTCTTCAGTAATGAGGACGCTATATCGATTCGTTGTGGTAAGAAGGAGCTGCGCCAGAAGGAAAAGCTCTCAATTTACCGGTCAATCTACGTTCCCATCCTCACCTATGGTCATGAGCTTTGGGTTATGACCGAAAGGACAACATCACGGGTACAAGCGGCTGAAATGAGTTTTCTCCGCTGGGTGGCGGGTCTCTCCCTTACTGTAAGAATTTTCACCGTTTAATTACAGTAACCTACTGGCAGCTAATGGTTCCAGTATAAAACTGTTTTTCTACAGCACACATACTGTGATTCATCACTACAGTTTATTACTGTAAAAAGTATCACAGTACTGTGCTGTATCAAATATACGCTTCACAGCATAATACTGTCATCTGTTTAGCGGCATTACACTGTTATTTTAGTGTATCTACTGTAATATCCATTAACAGTTAATTACAGTAAAATAATTGTAAGCACTATAGACTGAGCTTTACAGTATAATGCCACTAGAAGTTAATGAGTTGAACTTTTAATTTTTCAAAATCAAAATCCCTGCAATCTGCTGGCATAAAAATGACTGGAGAAATGGCCTTGCAAGATTATGTTTTTATTAACCAATTATTTATTGTGCATCAAATGCATTCAAAGTACATTTAGTGCATTCTTCTTATTTTCAGTAAAGCATTTTAACATTTATAACATGTCCACTTAATTTCTAACTGGAGACAAAACACTGAACACGAGTCCAGTGTTTAGTTGTCGGCTACATAAAGCCCCACTCAAAGTCTGTGAGATGTTTTATAAGGGTGGCTACGTGAGGATTTACAGTTGCTGCCATTTTCTGGACCAGCTTCCCGGTCTTCTTGGACACGACCTTTCCCTGGCTAGCCTTTGTTCCCCTCTCAGGGTTAACGCCAATGAATCGCCTAAAAAAGAGAGAAAGCATATTAGATATTCTGTTGTGATTGAAGATTACTTGCAGTCGATACAGAACCCCCCTCACATTGTTATTTAGGAATATGCACTGCACAAATATTAATATCAATTTTAGGATATATGTGAGCCTATACCATAACCACAGCTGTAGATGAGTGAATGCTCTAAAACCCATTAAGACAAATTCAGAGAGGAAGACAATGCTAAAGCCTCCCCAATCCCTCTCTCTATTTATGTTTTCTCTCCATCTACGGGACCGTGTATTTACGCTGATGTTTCCGGCTTTCACCCATTTAACATATCGTTACCTGCTCATTACCTATCTTCTCTGCATCCTGGGGTCACACTGGTGCTTCTTGCCTTTACCCATTCAACATATCTTTACCTGCACATTACCTACCTTCTCTGCATAGTGGGTCACGCTGGTGCTTTCTACCTTTACCCATTCAACATATCGTTACCTGCACATTACCTACATTCTCTGTATCCTGGAGTCAAGCTGGTGTTTCCTGCCTTTACTCATTCAACATATCTTTACCTGCACATTACCTACCTTCTCTGTATCCTGGCGTCTAGCTGGTGTTTCCTGCCTTCACCCATTCAACATATCTTTACCTGCACATTACCTACCCTCCCTGCATCCTTGGGTCACACTGGTGCTTCTTTCTTTCACCATACAACATATCTTCACCTGCACATACCTACCTTGTCTGCATGGCCTCGACCACACCTGCGCTTCCTTCTTTCACCCATTCAACATACCTTCACCCACACATTACCTACCTTCCCTGCATGGTGGGGTCACACTGGTGCTTCCTGCCTTTACCCATTCAACATATCTTCACCCGCACATTACCTACTTGCTCTGCATTTTCAGGTCAAGCTGGTGCTTCCTGCCATCATCTAGTCAACATATCTTTACCTGCAAATTACCTACTTTTTCTGCATCCTGGGGTCAAACAGGTGCTTCCTTCTTTGACCCAGTCAACATATCTTTACCTGCACATTACCTACCTTCTCTGTATCCTACAGTCAAACTGGTGCTTCGGTCCCTAATAAGAAGGTACACAAAGGAACAGAAGAGTCATTGATTTAAGGCACACAATTGGGGAAATGACAAGTCAAATTCCTGAACAGAGGTGAGAAATATAAAATAAAATATCCTAACAGTATTTCAACAGTATCAAGAGGATTTACCTTTGAACAAATTCCAATGTCCGAGGACCTTCCTCTTGGTATTCCAAGTTGAACACATAGTAGGTGGCAAGAAGGGCAGCAAGCCCTGAGATTAAGCTAGGTTGGACGCCTTTGCAGATGACATCACCTTCCATGCTGATCATCCAACGTTTTATTGTGACTTTGTCACCAGCAACTGGTACAGTCAAGAAATGCAGTTTATGTTCCTAAACAGTATCCAATATGGGTAGCATTTTAAAAGTATTTGGAATGGCCACCTCACTCGCTCTCTCTTTCCTCTGTTTACATCTAGTCTCCTAAGGCAGTGGTTCTCTTGAAGGTATGCCAAGGGGTACGTGAGATTTTTTTTAAATATTCTAAAAATAGCAACAATTCAAAAATCCTTTATAAATATATTTATTGAATAATACTTCGACAAAATATGAATGTAAGTTCATAAACTGAACAACTAATCAAGTAGGCTATTCCATTCATTACCATAAAGCCAGAGTTTCCCCCATGCCATGATGGTTTGACTCTACCTGGCGGTGCCACACGGCACCAACTGTCAATCAACTATCCATGTAGAAAACAATGGAGGCTTGGTTAAAGCGTAGTGGACATGTTCCATAAATATTGATGTTAAAGATTTCTTTTTTTGTGAAGAAATGTTGAGAATGAAGTTCATGAATCCAGATGGATCTCTATTGCAATCCCCAAAGAGGGCACTTTAAGTTGATTACTTCTATGTGTAAAAATCTTCATTTATAATTGAATCACTTGGTTATTTTTCAACAAGTTTTTAGTTATTTTTATATCTTTTTTTCCAAATAGTTCAAGAAAGACCACAACAAATGAGCAATATTTTGCACTGTTATACAATTTAATGAATCAGAAACTGATGACATAGTGTTGTATTTTACTTCTTTATCTCTTTTTTTCAACCAAAAATGCTTTGCTCTGATTAGGGGGTACTTGAATTTAAAAAATGTTCACAGGGGTACATCACTGAAAAAAGGTTGAGAACCACTGTCCTAAGACAGTGGTTCTCAACCTTTTTTCAGTGCTGTGAACATTTTTTTAATGCAAGTAGACCTCCATGTCTTCATAACAGGAATATCCTGAATTCTCAAGTTGCATATCACAATAGTCATCATCAGTGTTAATAACACAAGAGCTGCTTGGATTTGCTGTTGATCAAGTCAAACTTCGTTCAGTGTAGCCGTAGTGCTTCCTTGACGCGTGCGATGTGAAAGTAGACTTAACTGTAAATCTTTTTTCACATTGACTGAAGGGGCACGTAACTGTCCTACCTTCGGTAATATGACTTTTCAAATGCAGGAGAAGGGCCCGTATATCATCGCACTTAGCGCTACATGAGACAATATTACAAGGTAAACCTTCTGCGCTATACATATCAGTCCTACTCTTGCCATATTTATGACGACGGCTGTGAGTTTTGAAGGCTGAGAAGTTGGAAAAAACTCTTGTGCATTTAGGGAAAGCACACTAGGCATACAACTATGACTTCGCATGTGTCTAACATACGCAAATACATTGCTGCAAGTCGTAGCACATATGTTGCAAGTTATCATCTTTTATGATGACTATGACAAAAAAGAAGAAAACTTAGCTAGCTAGCATGCGGCGGTACATGCGCGTGGTCAACGATAGTGTCTGTGATGCTGACATTTTGGACTTTATAAATATATATATAAAGTAATTCAAACAGAAAATGACACATCAAGGTACAAGTGACTCTTACCTTGTTATCAAAAACACACGATGCAGTAGGATGGATTTAGCCAGGTGAAATGAAGCTCGGTTGGACGAATTGTGGGCGGACCCAAGAAACAAGTCTGAAAAATATTGAATTACACTGTAGGTTTTACAGTAACTTACTGCTGGTCGATATTTTTTGAAAAATGCAACAAAATTTACAGTACTTAACTGCATTTAAGAAGAACATGATAGGTTGATTGGCAACACTAAATTGGCCCTAGTGTGTGAATGTGAGTGTGAATGTTGTCTGTCTATCTGTGTTGGCCCTGCGATGAGGTGGCGACTTGTCCAGGGTGTACCCCGCCTTCCGCCTGATTGTAGCTGAGATAGGCTCCAGCGCCCCCCGCGACCCCGAAGGGAATAAGCGGTAGAAAATGGATGGATGGATGGAGTATATAACTGTAATTTTATTTTTTATTTTTACAGTAATTTTTTACAGTGAAGGTCATGGGTGTCAAACTCTGGCCCGTGGGCCAAATTTGGCCCAACGTGTAATTTGACTTGGCCCTTGAGGCAATATCAAATTAACACTAAAGCTGGACCGGCGATTATACATTGCGGCAGTGCCGCGGTAACACCGCATTCACCGCTACTTCTAATACTTGCCAACCCTCCCGGGAGTGACTCCAGCACTCCTCCCGAATTTTTTTTTATTTTTTTTTTTCAGCTAGTCAAACGAGTGCCGGCCCAGTTTCATGTCAGTGCAGCTTCTGCCAAGTGCCCCTGGCTGCAGCCCGCAGATCGAGGAGGGGCTTATTTTCCCTCAATGTGGGCGGGTCTCAACGTTGAGCCCGCGGGCTCCATCTGGTGGCGGAGATCCGGCAGCACACATTCTCAAACGTCAATAAAGCTACTTTTAACTTGTCAAATGTATTTTTTTTACCATGAAAAAACAATAAAAAATATATATATATATAAACCATAGTATGAAAAAAGGTTCATGTATTTGATAGACTTAGACATTCCTACTTTTAACTTGTCAAATGTATCTGCCATCTTTTTTGTAGTTTTATTCCTTTTTTATTATCTTCATTATTTTCTGTATTGATCCTACACTATTATTGTGTTTTTTTTGTTACTTCTGATATGGCCTTGCCACGGTTTATTTGCTTATTTATTTATTTATTTATTTTTTGTGTCTTTTTATTTTGTATTGTTTTACATCTGATCAACTTCTGTGACTTTCCTTTTCTTTTTTAAGTGTGAACGGTGGAGAGGTCCTCGAGAGGTGATCTTGGGATCACTTCCTGAGGATCCTTGATGCCGAGGAATGTTCATCCACTATGGTCTGGATAGCCTGTAGCTGATCCTGAGCCAGAGCGGGATGGATGGATATATATATATATATATATACAATATCTGGGTATCTTTTCTAATACTGTTTATACTGTAAACCTTGAATTGTTAAAGTTTAAGTGCACCTCTCTCCTCAAGTGTGCATGTGAGTGGGTATGAGTGGATGTGCGATTGTATGAAGGTTTTGCGTGACCAAAGTATGACTGTTAAATGTGATTTTAACTGTAAAATTCAATACAAATATTTGCAAAAAAAACACAAAAAAAACTTGTCAAATGTATTTTTTTTTACCATGAAAAAACAATTTAAAAAAAAAATATATAAACCATAGTATGGAAAAAGGTTCATGTATTTGATAGACTTAGACATTCCTACTTTTAACTTGTCAAATGTATTTTTTTTTACCATGAAAAAACAATTTAAAAAAATATATATCTAAACCATAGCATTTCCATAAGAGTATAGACACATATTATTTTGCACACTCAATTATATTAGCAAAGTCAAATAAACCAAAGACAGAAGACTTTGCATCATTGATTTTATTTTTCACCCCAGGCTAAAAATGTTTGATCTGTAAAGAAAAAAAATGTTGTAGCCTAGCCAAATACATTCCTTAAGCTCCCATAAATGTTTAACAATGGCAAGTATCAAGGTATTTTTCTGGCCCATAACAAGCAACCCTGTTCCCTGTTTCCAGTTCTGTTCATTTTCCACTGTCTAGAAAGGAAACCGATTGCGGTTCTTATAGGCACAATAACAATGCAAGATGTAAAACTAAGGTAATTGAAATAAGTGGAGGAATTACGCTTTAGTCTAGCAATAGTTGACTACAAGACTAATTAATCACATGACCTCTCACCTGTAGCCCTCCTTGCACTCGTCGCCGTTTTCTGTCCTGCAATCGGTCTTCTTCAGACCTTAGTGATTTAATGACAACATACATTCACTATGAAAACATTCATGTTGGTCTGTTGACCGTGAGTAAAACATTTTTTTTGTGATTTGTGATATTCAAAGCACTTACGGCATGGGGAAGTTCTGCAGGAGAGCGAGACACCACCATCTCCTAATTTGCAGCATGTTTTCCTTTGAAGAAGGAAATGCAGGAAGATGTTAATATCCATCCATCCATCCATTTTCTGCCGCTTATTCCCTTCGGGGTCGCGAGGGGCGCTGGAGCCTATCTCAGCTACAATTGGGCGGAAGGCGGGGTACACCCTGGACAAGTCGCCACCTCATCGCAGAGATGTTAATATGTTGTAAAAAAAATAACACCTTGTACACTAAGCATAATGTGTCACGATTTACACATACCTCTCTGAAATCACAATTGGCCCCCATTACAATGTACAGAGTGTACTGTAAGCCAAGAGGTACTGCTTAATATAATGTCAGGCGTATTCCCAAGGATACATTTTTTTCAATACAAATTAATGTGGTTTTAATGTAGCAAGCAAACATTTTGACAGACAACAGCAATGCTATAATATGCTGATTTGGTCTTACCATCAAAACAAACACGCCACAGTTGTTGGAGCACCCTTGCTTTGTTAGGCCCTGAGGTGTGAACAATGTATTTTAATAAAAGTATGGCAAGAAAATAGTAAAAAGTTAGCAAATGCTATTATGTAATGTCTCACCTGGACATCATTCACACCAAGCTCTCTCCAGGGGCCAGAAGAGAGGCTGTGAGCAACGTGTCTGTACAAATAATAAGCGAAATAAAAGTCACTCAACTTCAATCAACTTTTGATTGAAAAGCACGCATAAACGCTTGGAACAAAGCCTGAACTGAATAAGGAAAAGGTTGGAACTTCAAATCAAAAAGTTTTGGCTCTATTTTGCACATCATTCAAATGAGAAATGTGACATTTTACACTTGATTTTATTTTTCGGTTGTTGCTTTCTACACTAGTAAATGATGACAGTGAGCAGAGACCTCATGGAGACTTCCCTAGTCTCCACAAGTTTTCAGCACACACTGCATACTGGGGACAGAAACTCCAAGACAGCCAGGAACAACTGGTAAAGTTAACTATTGTGCCACTGTGGTTATCTATGAATGTCACTCATATAATCATACACGTATTAAGACTTTGTTTTCTTCCACTAGCTGTCTCATGTCTTGGAGAGATGAGAGTAGAACCAGTCTATTCAGGTTTTTAGGGCACCTCCTGGACAGTGGTAGTTCTGTTTTAAACCACTTGTCCTTTGTTTGTTTTAATTAATGGTTCTGTTTTTATTTGATCTAAAATATTCCATTCCATATTCCAACTATTTTGATTCCTTAAACAGATGGAAACAGAACTATTTATCTTTTTCGAGACGGGCAGTTCTGTTTAAGCCTGTTATGAAAACTTTTTGATTTGAAGTTCCAACCTTTTCCTTATTCAGTTCAGGCTTTGTTCCAAGCGTTTATGCGTGCTTTTCAATCAAAAGTTGATTGAAGTTGAGTGACTTTTATTTCGCTTATTATTTGTACAGACACGTTGCTCACAGCCTCTCTTCTGGCCCCTGGAGAGAGCTTGGTGTGAATGATGTCCAGGTGAGACATTACATAATAGCACTTGCTAACTTTTTACTATTTTCTTGCCATACTTTTATTAAAATACATTGTTCACACCTCAGGGCCTAACAAAGCAAGGGTGCTCCAACAACTGTGGCGTGTTTGTTTTGATGGTAAGACCAAATCAGCATGTTATAGCATTGCTGTTGTCTGTCAAAATGTTTGCTTGCTACATTAAAACCACATTAATTTGTATTGAAAAAAATGTATCCTTGGGAATACGCCTGCCATTATATTAAGCAGTACCTCTTGGCTTACAGTACACTCTGTACATTGTAATGGGGGCCAATTGTGATTTCAGAGAGGTATGTGTAAATCGTGACACATTATGCTTAGTGTACAAGGTGTTATTTTTTTTACAACATATTAACATCTCTGCGATGAGGTGGCGACTTGTCCAGGGTGTACCCCACCTTCCGCCCAATTGTAGCTGAGATAGGCTCCAGCGCCCCTCGCGACACCGAAGGGAATCAGCGGTAGAAAATGGATGGATGGATGGATATTAACATCTTCCTGCATTTCCTTCTTCAAAGGAAAACATGCTGCAAATTAGGAGATGGTGGTGTCTCGCTCTCCTGCAGAACTTCCCCATGCCGTAAGTGCTTTGAATATCACAAATCACAAAAAAAATGTTTTACTCACGGTCAACAGACCAACATGAATGTTTTCATAGTGAATGTATGTTGTCATTAAATCACTAAGGTCTGAAGAAGACCGATTGCAGGACAGAAAACGGCGACGAGTGCAAGGAGGGCTACAGGTGAGAGGTCATGTGATTAATTAGTCTTGTAGTCAACTATTGCTTGACTAAAGCGTAATTCCTCCACTTATTTCAATTACCTTAGTTTTACATCTTGCATTGTTATTGTGCCTATAAGAACCGCAATCGGTTTCCTTTCTAGACAGTGGAAAATGAACAGAACTGGAAACAGGGAACAGGGTTGCTTGTTATGGGCCAGAAAAATACCTTGATACTTGCCATTGTTAAACATTTATGGAAGCTTAAGGAATGTATTTGGCTAGGCTACAACATTTTTTTTTTCTTTACAGATCAAACATTTTTAACCTGGGGTGAAAAATACAATCAATGATGCAAAGTATTCTGTCTTTGGTTTATTTGACTTAGCTAATATAATTGAGTGTGCAAAATAATATGTTATTATCTTTTGGAAATGCTATGGTTTATATATAATTATTATTCTTTTTTTTTCATGGTAAATGCTATGGTTTATATATATATATATATATATATATATATATATATATATATATATATATATATATATATATATATATATATATATATATATATATATATATATATATATATATATATATATATATATATATATATATATATATATATATATATATATATATATATATATATATATATATATATATATATATATATATATATATATATATATATATATATATATATATATATATATATATATATATATATATATATATATATATATTTTCATGGTAAAAAAACACATTTGACAAGTTAAAAGTAGGAATGTCTAAGTCTATCAAATACATGAACCTTTTTCCATATTCGGATCTCCGCCACCAGATGGAGCCCGCGGGCTCAACATTGAGCCCGCCCACATTGAGGGAAAATAAGCCCCTCCTCGATCTGCGGGCTGCAGCCAGGGGTTACTCAGAAGCACCAACACACACACAATTGAATGCAATGCATACTTCATCAACAGCGATACAGGTTACACTGACGGAAGCCAAATAAAAAACTTTAACACTTTTAGAAATATACGCCACACTGTGAATCCACACCAAACAAGAATGACAAACACATTTCGGGAGAACATCCGCACCGTAACACAACATAAACACAACACAACAAATACCCAGAACCCTTTGTAGCACTAAATCTTCCGGGACGCTACAAGGTGTGTGTGTGTGGGGGGGGGGGGGGGGTTTGGTGGTAGCGGGGGTGTATTTTGTAGCGTCCCGAAAGAGTTAGTGCTGCAAAAGATTCTGGGTATTTGTTCTTTTGTGTTTATGTTATGGTACGGTGCGGATGTTCTCCCGAAAAGTGTTTTTTTTTTTTGTTTGGTGTGGGTTCACAGTGTGGCGTATATTTCTAACAGTGTTAAAGTTTTTTATACTGGCACCCTTTAGTGTAACCTGTATCGTTGTTGATGAAGTATGCGTTGCATTCATTTGTGTATGCGTGCTGAAGCTGCACATATCTTGTGACTGGGTGTGAATGATGTTAGAATTGGGTGTACGAGATATGACTGTTGAACACCTTCGTTCGATAATGAAAGTTGCCTCAGCTCAAAGCCTGAGCCCCGACATTAAAGAACTAGCATCTAAAAAAAGATGCTAGGTATCTGGCTTGGGCACATCAAATTAGATCAGTGTGTTGCAAACTGAGCAGTTTAAAGTCCTGAATGGTTGTTTTATTCATTGTTATTTTATTTTCAAATTTATTAGCCTGTGGAAAAAGTTAATGTTGATATTTACCTCAGAAGGCTGCAAATAGAAAAGAGGCATTCAATTTTTATTTAAATTGTATTTGATATGCAATTGATATTTTTTAATTATTATTATTATTATTTGAAACTCCATTTTGCATGTCACTATAAAGTTATATAAGTCTTGCTTGTTCAATATTCAATGCAAAACTTGTTTGGGTCCCTATTAAAAGGTTAATTTGTTCAACCTTGGCCCGCGGCTTTGTTCAGTTTTAAACTTTGGCCCACTCTGTATTTGAGTTTGACACCCCTGGTGAAGGTGAATCTCTGTCATCCTGGAGGCCACGGGGAAGACCCAGGACACATTGGGAACACTATGTCTCCCGGCTGGCCTGGGAACGCCTCGGGATCCCCTGAGAAAAGGTCCTAGGTGAGGGATCAGACAAAGAGCAGCTCAAAGACCTTTATGAAAAGTACAAATCGAGGACCTAGATTTTTTCTCGCCCAGGCGCAGGTCACCGTGGCTCCCCTGTGGAGCCAGGCGCAGAGGTGGGGCACGATGGCGAGCGACTGGTGGCCGGGCCTGTCTCCATGGGGCCCTGCCTCGAAGAGGCAACGTGGGTCAACCCTCCAATGGGCTCACCACTCATGGGCCCATTGAGATCATAGAGGTCGGATGCAGTGTGAACTGGGTGGCAGCCGAAGGCAGGGCACTTGGCGGTCCGATTATCGGCTACATAAGCTCGCTCTTGGGACGTGGAACGTCACCTCGCTGGGAGGGAAAGAGCCTGAGCTGGTGCGCGAGGTGAAGAAGTTCCGGTTAGATATAGTTGGACTCACTTCGACGCACAGCAAGGGCTCTGGAACCTGTTCTCTCAAGAGGGGCTGGACTCTCTTCCACTCTGGCGTTGCAAGCAATGAGAGGCTGGGGTGGCAATTGTTGTTGCTCAAAGCCTGCACGTTGGACTTTAACCCAGTAGACGAGATGGTAGCTTCCCTCCGCCTTTGGGTTGGGTGACGGGTCCTGACTGTTGTTTGTGTTTACGCACCAAACAGCAGCTCAGAGTACCCACTCTTTTTGGATTCCCTTGAGGGAGTACTGGAGAGTGCTCCCTCGGGTGATTCCCTTGTTCTGTTGGGGGACTTCAATGCTCATGTTGGCAAGGACATTGAAACCTGGAGAGTCGTGATTGGGAAAAATGGCCACCCGGATCTGAACCCAAGTGGTGCTTTGTTATTGGACTTTTGTGCTCGTCACGGATTGTCCATAACAAACACAATGTTCAAACATAAGGAAGAACTTTGAACATGTCACGAGGGAGGTGCTGGACATTGAGTGTGAGTGGACCATGTTCCGTGCCTCTCTTGTCGAGCCTGCTGTTTGGAGCTGTGGCCGCAAGGTGTTTGGTGCCTGTCGTGGCGGTAATCCTAGAACTCGCTGGTGGCCACCAGCAGTGAGGGATGCCGTCAAGCTGAAGAAAGAGCCTATCGGGTCCTTTTGGCTCATGGGACTCCAGAGGCAGCGGGCATACCGACAGGCCAAGCAGTGCCTGGGGAGTCTGTGGTGGACTCTCCTATTTCTGGGGCTTAGGTTGCCTAGGTAGTTAAAAAGCTCCTCTGTGGCAAGGCCCCGGTGGTGGATGAGTTCCTTAAGGCTCTGGATACTGTGGGGCTGTCTTGGTTGACAAGACTCTGCAACATCGCGTGAACATTGGGGGCGGTACCTCTGGATTGGCAGACCGGGGTGGTGGTTCCTCTCTTTAAGAAGGGGAACCGGAGGGTGTGTTCCAACTATCGTGAAACACACTCCTCAGCCTTCCCGGTAAGGTCTATTCATGTGTACTGGAGAGGAGGAAACTCGGATCCAGGACGAACAGTGTGGTTTTCGTCCTGGTCGTGGAACGGTAGACCAGGTCTATACTCTCGGCAGGGTCCTTGAGTGTGAAGCGACTGGGATGAGAATCAGCACCTCCAAGTCCAAGTCCACGCAGGAAAGGGTCGAGTGCCATCTCCAGGTTGGGGAGGAGATCTTGCCCCAAGTGGAGGAGTTCAAGTACCTAGGAGTCTTGTTCACGAGTGAGGATAGAGTGGATCGAGAGATCCACAGGCGGATTGGTGCGGCGTCTTCAGTATTGAGGACGCTATATCGATCCGTTGTGGTGAAGAAGGAGCTGAGCCAGAAGGAAAAGCTCTCAATTTACCGTCGATCTACGTTCCCAGCTTTGGGTTATGACCGAAAGGACAAGCGGCCGAAATGCGTTTCCTCTGCCGGGTGGTGAGTCTCTCCCTTAGAGACAGGGTGAGAAGCTCTGTCATCCGGGAGGTACTCAAAGTAAACCCGCTGCTCCTCCACATTGAGAGGAGCCATGAGGTGGTTCGGGCATCTGCTCAGGATGCCACCCGAACGCCTCTAGGGAGGTGTGGCAGGAGGCCACGGGGAAGACCTAGGACACATTGGAAAGACTATGTCCCCGGCTGGCCTGGGAACGCCTCGGAATACCCCGAGAAGAGCTGGACGAAGTGGCTGGGGAGAGGGAAGTCTGGGATTTTCTGCTCAGGCTGCTGCCCCCGCAACCCGACCTCGGATAAGCGGAAGAAAATGGATGGATTTAGAATGACAGTTATACTGTCAGATTGAGTACAAAAACTAACTAAACCTTACACAATATAATGTTTCTAGTAAAACTCACAAAGATACATATCTCCAGGCATAATTAGCCATTTTGCATGTGTGGGTTAGGAGTTATATTTAAATAAATAACTGTCAGATTGAGTGTGACAGTAAACTGTCATAGTGAGTAAAACCCTTATTTTGTATTTGCAAACCTTACAAAAACAACTAAATCTAGTTAAACTCACACAGATACAACATTACAGGCATTTTTAGACATAATGCATGTTTGGTTTTAGAGTTATGTTTATATAACTTTCATATTTAGAAAGTTATACCGTCATATTGAATAAAAAAAACAACTAACTTGTGTCTTTGCAAACCTTACAAAATACCATTTTTCTAGTAAAACTAACTAAGATACATGCTCCAGGCATTATTAGCCATTTTGCATGTGTTGTTTGAGTTATGTTTAAATAACTGTCATATTGAGTGTGACAGTATACTGTCATAAAACCCAATTTTTGTATTTGCAACCCTGATTCTAGTAAAACTCACATATATACAATATTACAGGCAGTTTTGGACATAATGCAAGTTTGGTTTTGGAGTTATGTTTATATAACTTTCATACATAGTATGACAGCTAAACTGTTATGTTGAGTAAAATAACTAACTTGTGTTTGTCATAAAACCCAATTTTTGTATTAGCAAACCATACAACTGATTCAAATAAAACTCACATGGATTCAATATTACAGGCATTTTCAGACATTTTGCATGTTTGGTTTAGGAATTATGTTGTAATACATTTGTATTGCTTTTTTCACATTATCTCAGGATTTTTAGAACATTACTGTCATATTGAGTAAAAAAATAATTTTTGTGTTTGCAAGCCTTAAAAAAAGCATATGTTTCCAGTAAAACTCCCAAAGATGCATTATTTCAGGCATTATTAGCCATTTTTCAGGTGTGGTTTAGGAGTTATGTTTGAATAACTGTCATATTGAGTGTGGCGTTATACTGTCATATTGAGTTAAAAAAAACTAACTTGTGTCTTTGCAAACCTTACAAAAGAAAATGTTTCTAGCAACACTCACAAAGATAATTTTTTTCACGCTATTAGACATGTTTCATGTGTATTTAGGAGTTATAATTAAATAACTTTCATATTGAGTGTTAAAGTTATAATGTCATTATGTGTAAAACCTAATTTTTGTATTTGCAAACCTTACAAAAACAATTGATTCTAGTAAAACTTACATAGATTCAATATTACAGGCATTTTTAGACAATTTACATGTTTGGTTTAAAAGTTGTGTTTGAATACATTTTTATTGCTTTTTTCGCATTATCTCAGGATTCTAAGATCATTACTTTCATATTGAGTAAAACACTACTTTTTGTTTTTGCAAACCTTACAAACTCACATAAATACATTATTACAGACATTTGTAGACATGACACATGTTTGGTTTTGGAGTTATGTTTATATAACTTTTATATTTAGTATGACTGTTATACTGTCATAGTAAATTAAAAAAAAACTAGCTTGTGTCTTTGCAAACTTTACAAAAGATCATTTTTCTAGTAAAACTAACAAAGATACATGTCTCCAGGCATTATTACCCATTTTGCATGGGTTGTTTAGGAATTATGTTTAAATACATTTTTATTGCCTTTTTCGCATTATCTCAGGATTCTTAGATCATTACTTTCATATTGAGTAAAAAACTACTTTTTGTTTTTGCAAACCTTACAAACTCACATAAATACATTATTACAGGCATTTTTAGACATAACACATGTTTGGTTTTGGAGTTATGTTTTGATAACTTTCATATTTAGTAGGACTGTTATACTGTCATATTGAATAAAAAAAACTAGCTTGTGTCTTTGATATCCTTACAAAAGATCATTTTTCTAGTAAAACTAACAAAGATACATGTCTCCAGGCATTATTAGCCATTTTGCATGGGTTTTTTAGGAATTATGTTTAAATACATTTTTATTGCTTTTTTCGCATTATCTCAGGATTCTAAAATCATTACTTTCATATTGAGGAAAAAACTACTTTTTGTTTTTGCAAACCTTACAGACTCACATAAATACATTATTATAGGCAATTTTACACATGACACACGTTTGGTTCTGGAGTTATGTTTATATAACTTTCATATTTAGTATGACTGTTATACTGTCTTATTGAATAAAAACAACTAGCTTGTGTCTTTGCAAACTTTACAAAAGATACATTTTCTAGTAAAACTAACAAAAATACATGTCTCCAGGCATTATTACCCATTTTGCCTGGGTTGTTTAGGAGTTATGTTTAAATAATTTTTTATTGCTTTTTTCGCATTATCTCAGGATTCTAAGATCATTACTTTCATATTGAGTAAAAAACTAGTTTTTGTTTTTGCAAACCTTACAAACTCACATTAATACATTATTACAGGCATTTTTAGACATGACACATGTTTGGTTTTGGAGTTATGTTTATATAACTTTCATATTTAATATGACTGTTATACTGTCATATTGAATAAAAAAAAATTGGCTTGTGTCTTTGCAAACTTTACAAAAGATCATTTTTCCAGTAAAACTAACAAAGATACATGTTTCCAGGCATTATTAGCCATTTTGCATATGTTGTTTAGGAGTAATGTTTAAATACATTTTTATTGCTTTTTTCGCATTATCTCAGGATTTTAAGAACATTACAGTCATATTGAGGAAAAAAACTACTTTTTGTGTTTGCAAGATTTAAAAAAGCATGTGTTTCGAGTAAAACGGCCAAGGATGCATTATTTCAGGCATTATTAGCCATTTTTCATGTGTGGTTTGAGTTATGGTTAAATTACTGTCATATACTGTCAGTTATGACATAGTAAGTAAAACCTAATTTATGTATTTGCAAACCTTACAAAATCATTTAAATCTAGTAAAACTCACATGGATTCAATATTACAGACATTTTTAGACATTTTGCATGTTTGGTTTAGGAATTATGTTGGAATCATTTTTATTAATTTGTTCGTATTTTCTCAGTATTTTAGAACATTACTGTCATATTGAGTAAAAAAATAATTTTTGTGTTTGCAAGCCTTAAAAAAGCATATGTTTCGAGTAAAACTTACAAGAATGCAT
The DNA here is from genome assembly GCF_033978785.1 of Entelurus aequoreus. Lineage (NCBI taxonomy): Eukaryota > Metazoa > Chordata > Actinopteri > Syngnathiformes > Syngnathidae > Entelurus > Entelurus aequoreus. The sequence goes on along the minus strand of NW_026908015.1, from coordinate 122,031 downwards.
TATTTCAGGCATTGTTAATCATTTTTCATGTGTAGTTTAAGAGTTATGTTTAAATAACTGTCATATTGAGTGTGGCAGTTATACTGTCATATTGAGTAAAAAAAACTAACCTGTCTTTGCAAACCTTACAAAAGAAAATGTTTCTAGTAACACTCACAAAGATAAATTTTTGCACGCATTATTAGACATGTTTCATGTGTGGTTAGGAGTTATAAATAAATAATTGTCATATTGAGTGTTACAGTTTTAATGTCATTATGTGTAAAACCTAATTTTTGTATTTGCAAACCTTACAAAAACAATTGATTCTAGTAAAACTTATATAGATTCAATATTACAGGCATTTTTAGACAATTTACATGTTTGGTTTAAAATTTGTGTTTGAATACATTTGTATTGCTTTTTTCGAATTATCTCAGGATTCTAAGAACATTACTTTCATATTGAGTAAAAAACTACTTTTTGTTTTTGCAAACCTTACAAACTCACATAAATACATTATTACAGGCATTTTTAGACATGACACATGTTTGGTTTTGGAGTTATGTTTATATAACTTTCATATTTAGTATGACTGTTATACTGTCATATTGAATAAAAAAAACTAGCTTGTGTCTTTGATATCTTTACAAAAGATCATTTTTTTAAACTAACAACGTTACATGTCTCCCTAGGTATTATTAGCCATTTTGCATGTGTTGTTTAGGAGTTAGGTTTAAATACATTTTTATTGCTTTTTTCCCTTTATCTCAGTGTTCTAAGAACATTACAGTCAAGTAAAAAAATACTTTTTGTGTTTGCAAAATGTAAAACTCAGTAAAACTCCCAATGATTCATTATTTCAGGCATTATTAGCCATTTTTTTGTGTGGTTTATGAGTTATGTTTAAATAACTGTCATATTGAGTGTGATTTTGTCATTGTGAGTAAAACCTAATTTTTGTATTTGCAAACCTTACAAAAACAACCGATTCTAGGAAAACTCACATTGATACAATATTACAGGCATGTTTAGGCAGATTGCATGTTTGGTTTTGGAGTTATATTTATATAACCTGCTTTCTGAGCCGCCACCTTTGTGGTTTGCGTGTCCCACTGATCCAGGAACTATGTTGTCCGGGGGCTTCTATGGTCTCCCAAGACAAACAGGTCCTAGGTGAGGGATCAGACAAAGAGCAGCTCAAAGACCTTTATTAAAAGTACAATTGAGGACCTACATTTTTTCTCGCCCGGACGCAGGTCACCGTGGCTCCCCTGTGGAGCCAGGCCCAGAGGTGTGGCACGATGGCGATTGACGGGCCAGTCCCCATGGGGCCCAGCCGTGCTCAGCTCGAAGAGGCAACGTGGATCCCCCCTCCAGGGCTCACCACTCATGGGCTGGGTCATAGAGGGTGCAGTGTGAGCTGGGCGGCAGCCGAAGGCAGGGCACTTGGTGGTCCGATTATCGGCTACATAAGCTCGCTCTTGGGACATGGAACGTCACCTCGCTGGGAGGGAAGGAGCCTGAGCTGGTGCATGAGGTGGAGACGTTCCCGGCTAGATATAGTTGGACTCACAGCAAGGGCTCTGGAACCTGTTCTCTCAGAGGGGCTGGACTGAGCTGAACTTTCATTACTTGCAACGCCAGAGTGGAAGAGATTCCACACTGGCGTTGCAACTAATGAGAGGCTGGGGTGGCAATTCTTGTTGCCCGCCGGCTCAAAGCCTGCACGTTGGACTTTAAACCCAATAGACGAGATGGTAGCTTCCTTCAGCCTTCGGGTTGGGTGACGGGTCCTGACTGTTGTTTGTGTTTACACACCAAACAGCAGCTCAGAGTACCAACTCTTTTTGGATTCCCTTGAGGGAGTACTGGAGAGTGCTCCCGCGGGTGATTCCCTTGTTCTGCTGGTGGACTTCAACGCTATGTTGGCAACGACAGTGAAACCTGGAGAGTCGTGATTGGGAAAAATGGCCACCCGGATCTGAACCCAAGTGGTGCTTTGTTATTGGACTTTTGTGCTTGTCACGGATTGTCCATAACAAACACAATGTTCAAACATAAGGGTGTCCATATGTGCACTTGGCACAAGGACACCCTCGGCCGCATGATTGACTTTGTAGTTGTGTCATGGGATTTGCGGCCTCATGTTTTGGACACTCGGTGAAGAGAGGGGCAGAGCTTTCCACCAACCACCACCTGGTGGTGAGCTGGCTCCGATGGTAGGGGAGGATGCCGGTCAGACCTGGCAGGCCCAAACGTATTGTAAGGGTCTGCTGGGAACACCTAGCAGAGTCTCCTGAAGAACTTTGAACATGTCCGGAAGAACTTTGAACATGTCACGAGGGAGGTGCTGGACATTGAGTCTGAGTGGACCATGTTCTGGACCGTTCCTCTCTTGTTGAGCCAGCTGATTGAAGCTGTGGCCGCAAGGTGTTTGGTGCCTGTCGTGGCGGTAATCCACCAGCAGTGAGGGATGCTGTCAAGCTGAAGAAAGAGCCACCGGGTCCTTTTGGCTCATGGGACTCCAGAGGCAGTGGGCATACCGACAGGCCAAGCGAGACCTCCTCAGTCCCACCAACACGTCTTCCTATGAGGAAACAGTGCCTGGGAAGTCTGTGGTGGGCTCTCCTATTTCTGGGGCTGAGGTTGCCAAGGTAGTTAAAAAGCTCCTCGGTGGCAAGGCCCCGGGGATATGAGCTCCGTCCGGAGTTCCTTAAGGCTCTGGATGCTGTGGGGCAGTCTTGGTTGACAAGACTCTGCAACATTGCGTCTACATCGGGGGCGGTACCTCTGGATTGGCAGACCGGGGTGGTGGTACCTCTCTTTAAGAAGGGGAACCGGAGGGTGTGTTTCAACTATCGTAGATCACACTCCTCAGCCTTCCCGGTAAGGTCTATTCATGTGTAATGGAGAGGAGGAACCTCGGATCCAGGACGAACAGTGTGGTTTTCGTCCTGGTCGTGGAACGGTAGACCAGCTCTATACTCTCGGCAGGGTCCTTGAGTGTGCATGGGAGTTTGCCCAACCAGTCTACATAAGTTTTGTGGACTTGGAGAAGACATTCGACCTTGGTCCCCGGTAAATCCTGTGGGAAGTGCTCAGAGAGTATGGAGTATCGGCATGTCTGATTGTGGCGGGTGTCTCCCTGTATGATCAGTGTCAGAGCTTGGTCCGCATTGCCGGCAGTATGTCGGACCCCTTTCCAGTGAGGGTTGGACTCCGCCAAGGCTGCCCTTTGTCACCGATTCTGTTCATAACTTTAATGGACAGAATATCTAGGCGCAGTCATGGCTTTGAGGATCCCCTCAACGCCATGACTGCGCCTGGTTTGGTGGCTGCAGGATTAGGTCTCTGCTTTTTGCAGATGATGTGGTCCTGATGGCTTCAACTGGCCAAGATCTTCAGCTTTCATTGGATCGGTTCGCAGTGAAGCGACTGGGATGAGAATCAGCACCTCCAAGTCCGAGTCCATGGTTCTCGCCCGGGAAAGGGTGGAGTGCCATCTCGAGGTTGGGAAAGAGATCTTGCCCCAAGTGAAGGAGTTCAAGTACCTAGGAGTCTTGTTCACGAGTGAGGATAGATTGGATTTTGAGATCTACAGGCGGATCGGTGCGGCGTCTTCAGTAATGAGGACGCTATATCGATCCGTTGTGGTGAAGAAGGAGCTGAGCCAGAAGGAAAAGCTTTCAATTTACCGGTCGATCAACGTTCCCATCCTCACCTATGGTCATGAGCTTTGGGTTATGACCGAAAGGACAAGGTCACGGGTACAAGCGGCCGAAATGAGTTTCCTCCGCCGGGTGGTGGGTCTCTCCCTTAGAGATAGGGTGAGAAGCTCTGTCATCTGGGAGGAACTCAGTGTAAAGCCGCTGCTCCTCCACATTGAGAGGAGCCAGATGAGGTGGTTCGGGCATCTGCTCAGGATGCCACCCGAACGCCTCCCTAGGTCCGAACGGCAGGAGGCCATGGGGAAGACCTAGGATACATTGGAAAGACTATGGCCTGGGAACGCCTCGGGATCCCCCGAGAAGAGCTGGACGAAGTGGCTGGGGAGAGGGAAGTCTGGGCTTTCTGCTTAGGCTGCTGCCCCCGCAACCCGACCTCGGATAAGCGGAAGAAAATGGATGGATTTAGTATGACAGTTATACTGTCATATTGAGTGTGACAGTATACTGTCATAAAACCCAATTTTTGTATTTGCAAACCTGATTCTAGTAAAACTCACATCTATACAATATTACAGGCAATTTTGGACATAATGCACGTTTGGTTTTGGAGTTATGTTTATATAACTTTAATATATAGTATGACATCTATACTGTTATAATGAGTAAAAAAAACTAACTTGTGTCTGTCATAAAAATCAATTTTTGTATTTGCAAACCTTACAAAAACAAATGATTCTAGTAAAACTCACATGGATTCAATATTACAGGCATTTTTAGACATTTTGCATGTTTGGTTTAGGAATTATGTTGGAATACATTTGTATTGCTTTTTTTCACATTATCTCAGCATTTTAAGAACTTACTGTCATATTGAGTAAAAAAAACTTTTTGTGTTTGCAAGCCTTAAAAAAACAACCGATTCTAGTAAAACTCACATTGATACAATATTACAGGCATGTTTAGACATCTTGCATGTTTGGTTTTGGAGTTATGTTTATATAACCTGCTTTCTGAGGCGCCACCTTTGTGGTTTGCGTGTCCCACTGATCCTAGGAGCTTTGTTGTCCGGGGGCTTCTATGCCCCCTGGTAGGGTCCCCCAAGACAAACAGGTCCTAGGTGAGGAATCAGACAAAGAGCAGCTCAAAGACCTTTATGAAAAGTACAAATCGAGGACCTAGATATTTTCTCGCCCGGACGCGGGTCACCGTGGCTCCCCTGTGGAGCCAGGCCCAGAGGTGGGGCACGATGGCGAGCGACTGGTGCCCATGGGGCCCAGCTCGAAGATTCAACGTGGGTCCCCCCTGCAATAGGCTCACCACTCATGGGCTGGGTCATAGAGGTCGGGTGCAGTGTTAGCTGGGCGGAAGCCGAAGGCAGGGCACTTGGCGGTCCGATTATCGGCTACATAAGCTCGCTCTTGGGACGTGGAACGTCACCTCGCGAGGTGGAGTAGTTCCCGGCTAGATAAAGCTGGAGTCACTTCGACGCACAGCAAGGGCTTTGGAACCTGTTCTCTCAAGAGGGGTTGGACTCTCTTCCACTCTGGCGTTGCAAGTAATGAGAGGCTGGGTTGGCAATTCTTGTTGCCCCCCGGCTCAAAGCCTGCACGTTGGACTTAACCCAGAAGACGAGATGGTAACTTCCCTCCACTTTCGGGTTGGGTGACGGGTCCTGACTGTTGTTGGTGTTTACGCACCAAACAGCAGCTCAGAGTACCCACTCTTTTTGGATTCCCTTGAGAGTGCTCCCTCGGGTGATTCCTTTGTTCTGCTGGGGGTCTTCAACGCTCATGTTGGCAACGACTTTGAAACCTGGAGAGTCGTGATTGGGAAAAATGGCCACCCGGATCTGAACCCAAGTGGTGCTTTGTTATTGGACTTTTGTGCTAGTCACGGATTGTCCATAACAAACACAATGTTCAAACATAAGGGTGTCCATATGTGCACTTGGCACCAGGACACCCTCGGCCGCAGTTCCATTATTGACTTTGTAGTTGTGTCATGGGATTTGCGGCCTCATGTTTTGGACACTCGGGTGAAGAGAGGGGCGAGCTTTCTACCGATCACCACCTGGTGAGCTGGCTCCGATGGTGGGGTAGGATCCCGGACAGACCTGGCAGGCCCAAACGCATTGTGAGAGTCTTTTGGGAATGCCTAGCAGTCTCCTGTCAGAGAGAGTTTCTTTTTCTACCTCCGGAGGAACTTTGAACATGTCACAAAGGAGGTGCTGGACATTGAGTCTGAATGGATCATGTTCCGTGCCTCTCTTGTCAAGCCAGCTGATTGGAGCTGTGGCAGCAAGGTGTTTGGTGCCTGTCGTGGCGGTAATCCTAGAACCCGCTGGTGGCCACCAGCAGTGCGGGATGCCGTCAAGCTGAAGAAAGAGCTTATCTGGTCCTTTTGGCTCATGGGACTCCAGAGGCAGCGGGCATACCGACAGGCCAAGCAGTGCCTGGGGAATCTGTGGTGGGCTCTCCTATTTCTGGGGCTAAGGTTGCCAAGGTAGTTAAAAAGCTCCTTGGTGGGAGTTCCTTAAGGCTCTGGATGCTGTGGGGCTGTTTTAGTTGACAAGACTCTGCAACATTGCATGGACATCAGGGGCGGTACCTCTGGATTGGCAGACCGGGGTGGTGGTTCCTCTCTTTAAGAAGGGGAACCGGAGGGTGTGTTCCAACTATCGTAGATCACACTCCTCAGCCTTCCCGGTAAGGTCTATTCATGTGTACTGGAGAGGAGGAACCTCGGATCCAGGACGAACAGTGTGGTTTTCGTCCTGGTCGTGGAACGGTAGACCAGCTCTATACTCTCGGCAGGGTCCTTGAGTGTGCATGGGAGTTTGTCCAACCAGTCTACATGTGCTTTGTGGACTTGAAGAAGACATTCGACCGTGGCCACCCCGGGAAGTCCTGTGGGGATTGCTCAGAGAGTATGGGGTATCGGCATGTCTGATTGTGGCGGGTCGCTCCCTGTATGATCAGTGTCAGAGCTTGGTCCGCATTGCCAGCAGTAAGTCGGACCCCTTTCCAGTGAGGGTTGGACCGGAGTCCAACCCTCGTGTTGGCTGCCCTTAGTCACCAAATGTGTTCATAAATTTTATGGACAGAATTTCTAGGCGCAGTCATGGCGTTGAGGGGATCCGGTTTGGTGGCTGCAGGATTAGGTCTCTCCTTTTTGCAGATGATGTGGTCCTTATGGCTTTAACTGGCCAGGATCTTCAGCTCTCGTTGGATTGGTTCGCAGCCGAGTGTGAAGCGACTGGGATGAGAATCAGCACCTCCAAGTCCGAGGTTCTCGCCCGGGAAAGGGTTGAGTGCCATTTCGAGGTTGGGCAGGAGATCTTGCCCCAAGTGGATGAGTTCAAGTACCTGGAGTCTTGTTCATGAGTGAGGGAAGAGTGGATCGTGAGATGCACAGGCTGGCGGCCGAAATGAGTTTTCTCCGCTGGGTGGCGGGTCTCTCCCTTACTGTAAGAATTTTCACCGTTTAATTACAGTAACCTACTGGCAGCTAATGGTTCCAGTATAAAACTGTTTTTCTACAGCACACATACTGTGATTTATCACTACAGTTTATTACTGTAAAAAGTATCACTGTACTGTGCTGTATCAAATATACGCTTCACAGCATAATACTGTCATCTGTTTAGCGGCATTACACTGTTATTTTAGTGTATCTACTGTAATATCCATTAACAGTTAATTACAGTAAAATAATTGTAAGCACTATAGACTGAGCTTTACAGTATAATGCCACTAGAAGTTAATGAGTTGAACTTTTAATTTTTCAAAATCAAAACCCCTGCAATCTGCTGGCATAAAAATGACTGGAGAAATGGCCTTGCAAGATTATGTTTTTATTAACCAATTATTTTAAAGTGCATCAAATACATTCAATGTACATTTAGTGCATTCTTCTTATTTTCAGTAAAGCATTTTAACATGTATAACATGTCCACTTAATTTCTAGCTGGAGACAAAACACTGAACACGAGTCCAGTGTTTAGTTGTCGGCTACATAAAGCCCCACTCAAAGTCTGTGAGATGTTTTATAAGGGTGGCTACGTGAGGATTTACAGTTGCTGCCTTTTTCTGGACCAGCTTCCCGGTCTTCTTGGACACCACCTTTCCCTGGCTAGCCTTTGTTCCCCTCTCAGGGTTAACGCCAATGAATCGCCTAAAAAAGAGAGAAAGCATATTAGATATTCTGTTGTGATTGAAGATTACTTGTAGTCGATACAGAATCCCCCTCACATTGTTATTTAGGAATATGCACTGCACAAATATTAATATCAATTTTAGGATATATGTGAGCCTATACCATAACCACAGCTGTAGATGAGTGAATGCTCTAAAACCCATTAAGACAAATTCAGAGAGGAAGACAATGCTAAAGCCTCCCCAACCCCTCTCTCTATTCATGTTTTCTCTCCATCTACGGGACCGTGTATTTACGCTGATGTTTCCTGCTTTCACCCATTTAACATATCGTTACCTGCTCATTACCTATCTTCTCTGCATCCTGGGGTCACACTGGTGCTTCTTGCCTTTACCCATTCAACATATCTTTACCTGCACATTACCTACCTTCTCTGCATAGTGTGGTCACGCTGGTGCTTTCTACCTTTACCCATTCAACATATCTTTACCTGCACATTACCTACCTTCTCTATATCCTGGAGTCAAGCTGGTGTTTCCTGCCTTTACTCATTCAACATATCTTTACCTGCACATTACCTACCTTCTCTGTATCCTGGCGTCTAGCTGGTGTTTCCTGCCTTCACCCATTCAACATATCTTTACCTGCACATTACCTACCTTCCCTGCATCCTTGGGTCACACTGGTGCTTCTTTCTTTCACCATACAACATATCTTCACCTGCACATACCTACCTTGTCTGCATGGCCTCGACCACACCTGCGCTTCCTTCTTTCACCCATTCAACATACCTTCACCCGCACATTACCTACCTTCCCTGCATAGTGGGGTCACACTGGTGCTTCCTGCCTTTACCCATTCAACATATCTTCACCCGCACATTACCTACTTGCTCTGCATTCTCGGGTCAAGCTGGTGCTTCCTGCCATCATCCAGTCAACATGTCTTTACCTGCAAATTATCTACTTTTTCTGCATCCTGGGGTCAAACAGGTGCTTCCTTCTTTGACCCAGTCAACATATCTTTACCTGCACATTACCTACCTTCTCTGTATCCTAGAGTCAAACTGGTGCTTCGGTCCCTAATAAGAAGGTCCACAAAGGAACAGAAGAGTCATTGATTTAAGGCACCAAATTGGGGAAATGACAAGTCAAATTCCTGAACAGAGGTGAGAAATATAAAATAAAATATCCTAACAGTATTTTAACAGTATCAAGAGGATTTACCTTTGAACAAATTCCAATGTCCGAGGACCTTCCTCTTGGTATTCCAAGTTGAACACATAGTAGGTGGCAAGAAGGGCAGCAAGCCCTGAGATTAAGCTAGGTTGGACGCCTTTGCAGATGACATCACCTTCCATGCTGATCATCCAACGTTTTATTGTGACTTTGTCACCAGCAACTGGTACAGTCAAGAAATGCAGTTTATGTTCCTAAACAGTATCCAATATGGGTAGCATTTTAAAAGTATTTGGAATGGCCACCTCACTCGCTCTCTCTTTCCTCTGTTTACATCTAGTCTCCTAAGGCAGTGGTTCTCAAATGGGGGTACGCGTACTCCTGGGTGTACTTGAAGGTATGCCAAGGGGTACGTGAGATTTTTTTTAAATATTCTAAAAATAGCAACAATTCAAAAATCCTTTATAAATATATTTATTGAATAATACTTCGACAAAATATGAATGTAAGTTCATAAACTGAACAACTAATCAAGTAGGCTATTCCATTCATTACCATAAAGCCAGAGTTTCCCCCATGCCATGATGGTTTGACCCTACCTGGCGGTGCCACACGGCACCAACTGTCAATCAACTATCCATGTAGAAAACAATGGAGGCTTGGTTAAAGCGTAGTGGACATGTTCCATAAATATTGATGTTAAAGATTTCTTTTTTTGTGAAGAAATGTTGAGAATGAAGTTCATGAATCCAGATGGATCTCTATTACAATCCCCAAAGAGGGCACTTTAAGTTGATTACTTCTATGTGTAAAAATCTTTATTTATAATTGAATCACTTGGTTATTTTTCAACAAGTTTTTAGTTATTTTTATATCTTTTTTTCCAAATAGTTCAAGAAAGACCACAACAAATGAGCAATATTTTGCACTGTTATACAATTTAATAAATCAGAAACTGATGACATAGTGCTGTATTTTACTTCTTTATCTCTTTTTTTCAACCAAAAATGCTTTGCTCTGATTAGGGGGTACTTGAATTTAAAAAATGTTCACAGGGGTACATCACTGAAAAAAGGTTGAGAACCACTGCCTTAGGACAGTGGTTCTCAACCTTTTTTCAGTGATGTAAACATTTTTTTAATGCAAGTAGACCTCCATGTCTTCATAACAGGAATATCCTGAATCCTCAAGTTGCAGATCACAATAGTCATCATCAGTGTTAATAACACAAGAGCTGCTTGGATTTGCTGTTGATCAAGTCAAACTTCGTTCAGTGTAGCCGTAGTGCTTCCTTGACACGTGCGATGTGAAAGTCGACTTAACTGTAAATCTTTTTTCACATTGACTGAAGGGGCACGTAACTGTCCTACCTTCGGTAATATGACTTTTCAAATGCAGGAGAAAGGCCCGTATATCATCGCACTTAGCGCTACATGAGACAATATTACAAGGTAAACCTTCTGCGCTATACATATCAGTCCTACTCTTGCCATATTTATGACGACGGCTGTGAGTTTTGAAGGCTGAGAAGTTGGAAAAAACTCTTGTGCATTTAGGGAAAGCACACTTAAACGATGCATTAGGCATACAACTATGACTTCGCATGTGTCTAACATACGCAAATACATTGCTGCAAGTCGTAGCACATATGTTGCAAGTTATCATCTTTTATGATGACTATGACAAAAAAGAAGAAAACTTAGCTAGCTAGCATGCGGCGGTACATGCGCGTGGTCAACGATAGTGTCTGTGATGCTGACTGTGACGCTATGTCATTTCGGACTTTATAAATATATATATAAAGTAATTCAAACAGAAAATGACACATCAAGGTACAAGTGACTCTTACCTTGTTATCAAAAACACACGATGCAGTAGGATGGATTTAGCAGGGTCGGCCAGGTGAAATGAAGCTCGGTTGGACGAATTGTGGGCGGACCCAAGAAACAAGTCTGAAAAATACTGAATTACACTGTAGGTTTTACAGTAACTTACTGCTGGTCGATATTTTTTGAAAAATGCAACAAAATTTACAGTACTTAACTGCATTTAAGAAGAACATGATAGGTTGATTGGCAACACTAAATTGGCCCTAGTGTGTGAATGTGAGTGTGAATGTTGTCTGTCTATCTGTGTTGGCCCTGCGATGAGGTGGCGACTTGTCCAGGGTGTACCCCGCCTTCCGCCTGATTGTAGCTGAGATAGGCTCCAGCGCCCCCCACGACCCCGAAGGGAATAAGCGGTAGAACATGGATGGATGGATGGAGTATATAACTGTAATTTTATTTTTTATTTTTACAGTAATTTTTGACAGTGAAGGTCATGGGTGTCAAACTCTGGTCCGTGGGCCAAATTTGGCCCAACGTGTAATTTGACTTGGCCCTTGAGGCAATATCAAATTAACACTAAAGCTGTACCTTCGATTATACATTGCGGCAGTGCCGCTACTTCTAATACTTGCCAACCCTCCCGGGAGTGACTCCAGCACTCCTCCCGAATTTTTTTTTTTTTTCCAGCTAGTCAAACGAGTGCCAGCCCAGTTTCATGTCAGTGCAGCTTCTGCACCCACACACAATTGAATGCCATGCATACTTCATCAACAGCGATACAGGTTACACTGACGGTAGCCAAATAAAAAACTTTAACACTTTTAGAAATATACGCCACACTGTGAATCCACACCAAACAAGAATGACAAACACATTTCGGGAGAACATCCGCACCGTAACACAACATAAACACAACACAACAAATACCCAGAACCCTTTGTAGCACTAAATCTTCCGAGACGCTACAAGGTGTGTGTGTGTGGGGGGGGGGAGGTTTGGTGGTAGCGGGGGTGTATTTTGTAGCGTCCCGAAAGAGTTAGTGCTGCAAAAGATTCTGGGTATTTGTTCTTTTGTGTTTATGTTGTGTTACGGTGCGGATGTTCTCCCGAAAAGTGTTTTTTATTTTTGTTTGGTGTGGGTTCACAGTGTGGCGTATATTTCTAACAGTGTTAAAGTTTTTTATACTGGCACCCTCAGTGTAACCTGTATCGCTGTTGATGAAGTATGCATTGCATTCATTTGTGTATGCGTGCTGTAGCTGCACATATCTTGTGACTGGGTGTGAATGATGTTAGAATTGGGTGTACGAGATATGACTGTTGAACATCTTGTTCGATAATGAAAGTTGCCTCAGCTCAAAGCCTGAGCCCCGACATTAAAGAACTAGCATCTAAAAAAAGATGCCAGGTATCTGGCTTGGGCACATCAAATTAGATCAGTGTGTTGCAAACTGAGCAGTTTAAAGTCCTGAATGGTTGTTTTATTCATTGTTATTTTATTTTCAAATTTATTAGCCTGTGGATAAAGTTAATGTTGATATTTACCTCAGAAGGCTGCAAATAGAAAAGAGGCATTCAATTTGTATTTAAATTATATTTGATATGCAATTGATATTTTTTAATTATTATTATTATTATTTGAAACTCCATTTTGCATGTCACTATAAAGTTATATAAGCCTTGCTTGTTCAATATTCAATGCAAAACGTGTTTGGGTCCCTATTAAAAGGTTAATTTGTTCAACCTTGGCCCGCAGCTTTGTTCAGTTTTAAACTTTGGCCCACTCTGTATTTGAGTTTGACACCCCTGGTGAAGGTGAAGCTCTGTCATCCTGGAGGCCACGGGGAAGACCCAGGACACATTGGGAACACTATGTCTCCCGGCTGGCCTGGGAACGCCTCGGGATCCCCTGAGAAAAGGTCCTAGGTGAGGGATCAGACAAAGAGCAGCTCAAAGACCTTTATGAAAAGTACAAATCGAGGACCTAGACTTTTTCTCGCCTAGGCGCAGGTCACCGTGGCTCCCCTGTGGAGCCAGGCGCAGAGGTGGGGCACGATGGCGAGCGACTGGTGGCCGGGCCTGTCTCCATGGGGCCCTGCCGGGCTCATTTCGAAGAGGCAACGTGGGTCAACCCTCCAATGGGCTCACCACTCATGGGCCCATTGAGGTCATAGAGGTCGGATGCAGTGTGAACTGGGCGGCAGCCGAAGGCAGGGCACTTGGCAGTCCGATTATCGGCTACATAAGCTCGCTCTTGGGACGTGGAACGTCACCTCGCTGGGAGGGAAAGAGCCTGAGCTGGTGCGCGAGGTGAAGAAGTTCCGGCTAGATATAGTTGGACTCACTTCGACGCACAGCAAGGGCTCTGGAACCTGTTCTCTCAAGAGGGGCTGGACTCTCTTCCACTCTGGCGTTGCAAGCAATGAGAGGCTGGGGTGGCAATTGTTGTTGCTCAAAGCCTGCACGTTGGACTTTAACCCAGTAGACGAGATGGTAGCTTCCCTCCGCCTTCGGGTTGGGTGACGGGTCCTGACTGTTGTTTGTGTTTACGCACCAAACAGCAGCTCAGAGTACCCACTCTTTTTGGATTCCCTTAAGGGAGTACTGGAGAGTGCTCCCTCGGGTAATTCCCTTGTTCTGTTGGGGGACTTCAATGCTCATGTTGGCAAGGACAGTGAAACCTGGAGAGTCGTGATTGGGAAAAATGGCCACCCGGATCTGAACCCAAGTGGTGCTTTGTTATTGGACTTTTGTGCTCGTCACGGATTGTCCATAACAAACACAATGTTCAAACATAAGGAAGAACTTTAAACATGTCACGAGGGAGGTGCTGGACATTGAGTCTGAGTGGACCATGTTCCGTGCCTCTCTTGTCGAGCCTGCTGATTGGAGCTGTGGCCGCAAGGTGTTTGGTGCCTGTCGTGGCGGTAATCCTAGAACTCGCTGGTGGCCACCAGCAGGGAGGGATGCCGTCAAGCTGAAGAAAGAGCCTATCGGGTCCTTTTGGCTCATGGGACTCCAGAGGCAGCGGGCATACCGACAGGCCAAGCAGTGCCTGGGGAATCTGTGGTGGACTCTCCTATTTCTGGGGCTTAGGTTGCCTAGGTAGTTAAAAAGCTCCTCTGTGGCAAGGTGGATGAGTTCCTTAAGGCTCTGGATACTGTGGGGCTGTCTTGGTTGACAAGACTCTGCAACATCGCGTGAACATTGGGGGTGGTACCTCTGGATTGGCCACCGGGGTGGTGGTTCCTCTCTTTAAGAAGGGGAACCGGAGGGTGTGTTCCAACTATCGTAAAACACACTCCTCAGCCTTCCCGGTAAGGTCTATTCATGTGTACTGGAGAGGAGGAAACTCGGATCCAGGACGAACAGTGTGGTTTTCGTCCTGGTCGTGGAACGGTAGACCAGGTCTATACTCTCGGCAGGGTCCTTGAGTGTGAAGCGACTGGGATGAGAATCAGCACCTCCAAGTCCAAGTCCATGGTTCTCGCGCAGGAAAGGGTCGAGTGCCATCTCCAGGTTGGGGAGGAGATCTTGCCCCAAGTGGAGGAGTTCAAGTACCTAGGAGTCTTGTTCACGAGTGAGGATAGAGTGGATCGAGAGATCCACAGGCGGTTTGGTGCGGCGTCTTCAGTATTGAGGACGCTATATCGATCCGTTGTGGTGAAGAAGGAGCTGAGCCAGAAGGAAAAGCTCTCAATTTACCGTCGATCTACGTTCCCAGCTTTGGGTTATGACCGAAAGGACAAGCGGACGAAATGCGTTTCCTCTGCCGGGTGGTGGGTCTCTCCCTTAGAGACAGGGTGAGAAGCTCTGTCATCCGGGAGGAACTCAAAGTAAAGCCGCTGCTCCTCCACATTGAGAGGAGCCATGAGGTGGTTCGGGCATCTGCTCAGGATGCCACCCGAACGCCTCTAGGGAGGTGTGGCAGGAGGCCACGGGGAAGACCTAGGACACATTGGAAAGACTATGTCCCCGGCTGGCCTGGGAACGCCTCGGAATACCCCGAGAAGAGCTGGACGAAGTGGCTGGGGAGAGGGAAGTCTGGGATTTTCTGCTCAGGCTGCTGCCCCCGCAACCCGACCTCGGATAAGCGGAAGAAAATGGATGGATTTAGAATGACAGTTATACTGTCAGATTGAGTACAAAAACTAACTAAACCTTACACAATATAATGTTTCTAGTAAAACTCACAAAGATACATATCTCCAGGCATTATTAGCCATTTTGCATGTGTGGTTTAGGAGTTATGTTTAAATAAATAACTGTCAGATTGAGTGTGACAGTAAACTGTCATAGTGAGTAAAACCCTTATTTTGTATTTGCAAACCTTACAAAAACAACTAAATCTAGTTAAACTCACACAGATACAATATTACAGGCATTTTTAGACACAATGCATGTTTGGTTTTAGAGTTATGTTTATATAACTTTCATATTTAGTATGACAGTTATACTGTCATATTGAATAAAAACAACAACTAACTTGTGTCTTTCCAACCTTACAAAAATACCATTTTTCTAGTAAAACTAACTAAGATACATGCTCCAGGCATTATTAGCTATTTTGCATGTGTTGTTTGAGTTATGTTTAAATAACTGTCATATTGAGTGTGACAGTATACTGTCATAAAACCCAATTTTTGTATTTGCAACCCTGATTCTAGTAAAACTCACATATATACAATATTACAGGCAGTTTTGGACATAATGGTTTGGTTTTGGAGTTATGTTTATATAACTTTCATATATAGTATGACAGCTAAACTGTTATATTGAGTAAAAAAACTAACTTGTGTTTGTCATAAAACCCAATTTTTGTATTAGAGAACCATACAACTGATTCAAATAAAACTCACATGGATTCAATATTACAGGCATTTCCAGACATTTTGCATGTTTGGTTTAGGAATTATGTTGTAATACATAATACAATACAAATAATTTTTGTGTTTGCAAGCCTTAAAAAAAGCATATGTTTCCAGTAAAACTCCCAAAGATGCATTATTTCAGGCATTATTAGCCATTTTTCAGGTGTGGTTTAGGAGTTATGTTTAAATAACTGTCATATTGAGTGTGGCGTTTTACTGTCATATTGAGTTAAAAAAATCTAACTTGTGTCTTTGCAAACCTTACAAAAGAAAATGTTTCTAGCAACACTCACAAAGATAATTTTTTTCACGCTATTAGACATGTTTCATGTGTATTTAGGAGTTATAATTAAATAACTTTCATATTGAGTGTTAAAGTTATAATGTCATTATGTGTAAAACCTAATTTTTGTATTTGCAAACCTTACAAAAACAATTGATTCTAGTAAAACTTACATACATTCAATATTACAGGCATTTTTAGACAATTCACATGTTTGGTTTAAAAATTGTGTTTGAATACATTTGTACACATGAATACATTATTATAAGCAATTTTAGACATGACACACGTTTGGTTCTGGAGTTATGTTTATATAACTTTTATATTTAGTATGACTGTTATACTTTCATATTGAATAAAAAAAAACTAGCTTGTGTCTTTGCAAACTTTACAAAAGATCATTTTTCTAGTAAAACTAACAAAGATACATGTCTCCAGGCATTATTACCCATTTTGCATGGGTTGTTTAGGAATTGTGTTTAAATACATTTTTATTGCTTTTTTCGCATAATCTCAGGATTCTAAAATCCTTACTTTCATATTGAGGAAAAAAACTACTTTTTTTTTTGCAAACCTTACAAACTCACATAAATACATTATTACAGGCATTTTTAGACATAACACATGTTTGGTTTTGGAGTTATGTTTATATAACTTTCATATTTAGTATGACTGTTATACTGTCATATTGAATAAGAAAAAACTAGCTTGTGTCTTTGCAAACTTTACAAAAGATAATTTTTCTAGTAAAACTAACAAAGATACATGTCTCCAGGCATTATTACCCATTTTGCATGGGTTGTTTAGGAATTGTGTTTAAATACATGTTTATTGCTTTTTTCGCATAATCTCAGGATTCTAAAATCCTTACTTTCATATTGAGGAAAAAAACTACTTTTTGTTTTGCAAACCTTACAAACTCACATAAATACATTATTACAGGCATTTTTAGACATAACACATGTTTGGTTTTGGAGTTATGTTTATATAACTTTCATATTTAGTATGACTGTTATACTGGCATATTGAATAAGAAAAAACTAGCTTGTGTCTTTGCAAACTTTACAAAAGATAATTTTTCTAGTAAAACTAACAAAGATACATGTCTCCAGGCATTATTACCCATTTTGCACGGGTTGTTTAGGAATTATGTTTAAATAAATTTTTATTGCTTTTTTCGCATTATCTCAGGATTCTAAAATCCTTACTTTCATATTGAGGAAAAAAACTACTTTTTGTTTTGCAAACCTTACAAACTCACATAAATACATTATTACAGGCATTTTTAGACATAACACATGTTTGGTTTTGGAGTTATGTTTTGATAACTTTCATATTTAGTAGGACTGTTATACTGTCATATTTAATTTAAAAAAACTAGCTTGTGTCTTTGCAAACTTTACAAAACATCATTTTTCTAGTAAAACTAACAAAGATACATGTGTCCAGGCATTATTACCCATTTTGCATGGGTTTTTTGGGAATTATGTTTAAATACATTTTTATTGCTTTTTTCGCATTATCTCAGGATTCTAAGATCATTACTTTCATATTGAGTAAAAAACTACTCTTTGTTTTTGCAAACCTTACAAACTCACATAAATACATTATTACAGGCATTTTTAGACATGACACATGTTTGGTTTTGGAGTTATGTTTATATAACTTTTATATTTAATATGACTGTTATACTGTCATATTGAATTAAAAAAAACTAGCTTGTGTCTTTGCAAACTTTACAAAATATCATTTTCCTAGTAAAATTAACAAAGATACATGTCTCCAGGCATTATTAGCCATTTTGCAGGGGTTGTTTAGGAATTATGTTTAAATACATTTTTATTGCTTTTTTTGCATTATCTCAGGATTCTAAAATCCCTACTTTCATATTGAGGAAAAAACTACTTTTTGTTTTTGCAAACCTTACAAACTCACATAAATACATTATTATAGGCAATTTTAGACATGACACACGTTTGGTTCTGGAGTTATGTTTATATAACTTTCATATTTAGTATGACTGTTATACTGTCATATTGAATTAAAAAAAACTAGTTTGTGTCTTTGCAAACTTTACAAAAGATCATTTTTCTAGTAAAACTAACAAAGATACATGTCTCCAGGCATTATTACCCATTTTGCATGGGTTGTTTAGGAATTATGTTTAAATACATTTTTATTGCTTTTTTCGCATTATCTCAGGATTCTAAGATCATTACTTTCATATTGAGTAAAAAACTACTTTTTGTTTTTGCAAACCTTACAAACTCACATAAATACATTATTACAGACATTTTTAGACATGACACATGTTTGGTTTTGGAGTTATGTTTATATAACTTTCATATTTAGTATGACTGTTATACAGTCATATTGAATAAAAAAAAACTAGCTTGTGTCTTTGCAAACTTTACAAAAGATAATTTTTCTAGTAAAACTAACAAAGATACATGTCTCCAGGCATTATTACCCATTTTGCATGTTTTTTTAGGAATTATGTTTGAATACATTTTTATTGCTTTTTTCGCATTATCTCAGGATTCTAAGATCATGACTTTCATATTGAGTAAAAAACTACTTTTTGTTTTTGCAAACCTTACAAACTCACATAAATACATTATTACAGGCATTTTTAGACATAACACATGTTTGGTTTTGGAGTTATGTTTTGATAACTTTCATATTTAGTAGGACTATTATACTGTTATATTTAATTTAAAAAAACTAGCTTGTGTCTTTGCAAACTTTACAAAACATCATTTTTCTAGTAAAAATAACAAAGATACATGTCTCCAGGCATTATTACCCATTTTGCATGGGTTGTTTTGGAATTATGTTTAAAGACATTTTTATTGCTTTTTTCGCATTATCTCAGGATTCTAAGATCATTACTTTCATATTGAGTAAAAAACTACTTTTTGTTTTTGCAAACCTTACAAACTCACATAAATACATTATTACAGGCATTTTTACACATGACACATGTTTGGTTTTGGAGTTATGTTTTATATAACTTTTATATTTAGTATGACTGTTATACTGTCATATTGAATAAAAAAAACTGGCTTGTGTCTTTGCAAACTTTACAAAAGATCATTTTTCTAGTAAAACTAACAAAGATACATGTCTCCAGGCATTATTACACATTTTGCATGGGTTGTTTAGGAATTATGTTTAAAGACATTTTTATTGCTTTATTCGCATTATCTCAGGATTTTAAGATCATTACTTTCATATTGAGTAAAAAACTACTTTTTGTTTTTGCAAACCTTACAAACTCACATTAATACATTATTACAGGCATTTTTAGACATGACACATGTTTGGTTTTGGAGTTATGGTCATATAACTTTCATATTTAGTATGACTGTTATACTGTCATATTGAATTAAAAAAACTAGTTTGTGTCTTTGCAAACTTTACAAAAGATCATTTTTCTAGTAAAACTAACAAAGATACATGTCTCCAGGCATTATTACCCATTTTGCATGGGTTGTTTAGGAATTATGTTTAAATACATTTTTATTGCTTTTTTCGCATTATCTCAGGATTCTAAGATCATGACTTTCATATCGAGTAAAAAACTACTTTTTGTTTTTGCAAACCTTACAAACTCACATAAATACATTATTACAGGCATTTTTAGACATAACACATGTTTGGTTTTGGAGTTATGTTTTGATAACTTTCATATTTAGTAGGACTGTTGTACTGTCATATTGAATTAAAAAAACTAGCTTTTGTCTTTGATATCTTTACAAAATATCATTTTTCTAGTAAAACTAACAAAGATACATGTCTCCAGGCATTATTACCCATTTTGCATGGGTTGTTTAGGAATTGTGTTTAAATACATGTTTATTGCTTTTTTCGCATAATCTCAGGATTCTAAAATCCTTACTTTCATATTGAGGAAAAAAACTACTTTTTGTTTTGCAAACCTTACAAACTCACATAAATACATTATTACAGGCATTTTTAGACATAACACATGTTTGGTTTTGGAGTTATGTTTATATAACTTTCATATTTAGTATGACTGTTATACTGGCATATTGAATAAGAAAAAACTAGCTTGTGTCTTTGCAAACTTTACAAAAGATAATTTTTCTAGTAAAACTAACAAAGATACATGTCTCCAGGCATTATTACCCATTTTGCACGGGTTGTTTAGGAATTATGTTTAAATAAATTTGTATTGCTTTTTTCGCATTATCTCAGGATTCTAAAATCCTTACTTTCATATTGAGGAAAAAAACTACTTTTTGTTTTGCAAACCTTACAAACTCACATAAATACATTATTACAGGCATTTTTAGACATAACACATGTTTGGTTTTGGAGTTATGTTTTGATAACTTTCATATTTAGTAGGACTGTTATACTGTCATATTTAATTTAAAAAAACTAGCTTGTGTCTTTGCAAACTTTACAAAACATCATTTTTCTAGTAAAACTAACAAAGATACATGTGTCCAGGCATTATTACCCATTTTGCATGGGTTTTTTGGGAATTATGTTTAAATACATTTTTATTGCTTTTTTCGCATTATCTCAGGATTCTAAGATCATTACTTTCATATTGAGTAAAAAACTACTCTTTGTTTTTGCAAACCTTACAAACTCACATAAATACATTATTACAGGCATTTTTAGACATGACACATGTTTGGTTTTGGAGTTATGTTTATATAACTTTTATATTTAATATGACTGTTATACTGTCATATTGAATTAAAAAAAACTAGCTTGTGTCTTTGCAAACTTTACAAAATATCATTTTCCTAGTAAAATTAACAAAGATACATGTCTCCAGGCATTATTAGCCATTTTGCAGGGGTTGTTTAGGAATTATGTTTAAATACATTTTTATTGCTTTTTTCGCATTATCTCAGGATTCTAAAATCCCTACTTTCATATTGAGGAAAAAACTACTTTTTGTTTTTGCAAACCTTACAAACTCACATAAATACATTATTATAGGCAATTTTAGACATGACACACGTTTGGTTCTGGAGTTATGTTTATATAACTTTCATATTTAGTATGACTGTTATACTGTCATATTGAATTAAAAAAAACTAGTTTGTGTCTTTGCAAACTTTACAAAAGATCATTTTTCTAGTAAAACTAACAAAGATACATGTCTCCAGGCATTATTACCCATTTTGCATGGGTTGTTTAGGAATTATGTTTAAATACATTTTTATTGCTTTTTTCGCATTATCTCAGGATTCTAAGATCATTACTTTCATATTGAGTAAAAAACTACTTTTTGTTTTTGCAAACCTTACAAACTCACATAAATACATTATTACAGACATTTTTAGACATGACACATGTTTGGTTTTGGAGTTATGTTTATATAACTTTCATATTTAGTATGACTGTTATACAGTCATATTGAATAAAAAAAAACTAGCTTGTGTCTTTGCAAACTTTACAAAAGATAATTTTTCTAGTAAAACTAACAAAGATACATGTCTCCAGGCATTATTACCCATTTTGCATGTTTTTTTAGGAATTATGTTTGAATACATTTTTATTGCTTTTTTCGCATTATCTCAGGATTCTAAGATCATGACTTTCATATTGAGTAAAAAACTACTTTTTGTTTTTGCAAACCTTACAAACTCACATAAATACATTATTACAGGCATTTTTAGACATAACACATGTTTGGTTTTGGAGTTATGTTTTGATAACTTTCATATTTAGTAGGACTATTATACTGTTATATTTAATTTAAAAAAACTAGCTTGTGTCTTTGCAAACTTTACAAAACATCATTTTTCTAGTAAAAATAACAAAGATACATGTCTCCAGGCATTATTACCCATTTTGCATGGGTTGTTTTGGAATTATGTTTAAAGACATTTTTATTGCTTTTTTCGCATTATCTCAGGATTCTAAGATCATTACTTTCATATTGAGTAAAAAACTACTTTTTGTTTTTGCAAACCTTACAAACTCACATAAATACATTATTACAGGCATTTTTACACATGACACATGTTTGGTTTTGGAGTTATGTTTTATATAACTTTTATATTTAGTATGACTGTTATACTGTCATATTGAATAAAAAAAACTGGCTTGTGTCTTTGCAAACTTTACAAAAGATCATTTTTCTAGTAAAACTAACAAAGATACATGTCTCCAGGCATTATTACACATTTTGCATGGGTTGTTTAGGAATTATGTTTAAAGACATTTTTATTGCTTTATTCGCATTATCTCAGGATTTTAAGATCATTACTTTCATATTGAGTAAAAAACTACTTTTTGTTTTTGCAAACCTTACAAACTCACATTAATACATTATTACAGGCATTTTTAGACATGACACATGTTTGGTTTTGGAGTTATGTTCATATAACTTTCATATTTAGTATGACTGTTATACTGTCATATTGAATTAAAAAAACTAGTTTGTGTCTTTGCAAACTTTACAAAAGATCATTTTTCTAGTAAAACTAACAAAGATACATGTCTCCAGGCATTATTACCCATTTTGCATGGGTTGTTTAGGAATTATGTTTAAATACATTTTTATTGCTTTTTTCGCATTATCTCAGGATTCTAAGATCATGACTTTCATATTGAGTAAAAAACTACTTTTTGTTTTTGCAAACCTTACAAACTCACATAAATACATTATTACAGGCATTTTTAGACATAACACATGTTTGGTTTTGGAGTTATGTTTTGATAACTTTCATATTTAGTAGGACTGTTATACTGTCATATTGAATTAAAAAAACTAGCTTTTGTCTTTGATATCTTTACAAAATATCATTTTTCTAGTAAAACTAACAAAGATACATGTCTCCAGGCATTATTAGCCATTTTGCATGGGTTGTTTAGGAATTATGTTCAAATACATTTTTATTGCTTTTTTCGCATTATCTCAGGATTCTAAGATCATTACTTTCATATTGAGTAAAAAACTACTTTTTGTTTTTGCAAACCTTACAAACTCACATTAATACATTATTACAGGCATTTTTAGACATGACACATGTTTGGTTTTGGAGTTATGTTTATATAAATTTCATATTTAATATGACTGTTATACTGTCATATTGAATAAAAAAAAACTGGCTTGTGTCTTTGCAAACTTTACAAAAGATAATTTTTCCAGTAAAACTAACAAAGATACATGTTTCCAGGCATTATTAGCCATTTTGCATATATTGTTTAGGAGTAATGTTTAAATACAATTGTATTGCTTTTTTTTGCATTATCTCAGGATTTTAAGAACATTACAGTCATATTGAGTAAAAAAACTACTTTTTGTGTTTGCAAGATTTAAAAAAGCATGTGTTTCGAGTAAAACGGCCAAGGAGGCATTATTTCAGGCATTATTAGCCATTTTTCATGTGTGGTTTGAGTTATGGTTAAATAACTGTCATATACTGTCAGTTATGACATAGTAAGTAAAACCTAATTTATGTATTTGCAAACCTTACACAATCATTTAAATCTAGTAAAACTCACATGGATTCAATATTACAGACATTTTTAGACATTTTGCATGTTTGGTTTAGGAATTATGTTGGAATCATTTTTTTTAATTTGTTCGTATTTTCTCAGAATTTTAGAACATTACTGTCATATTGAGTAAAAAAATAATTTTTGTGTTTGCAAGCCTTAAAAAAGCATATGTTTCGAGTAAAACTTACAAGAATGCATTATTTCAGGCATTGTTAATCATTTTTCATGTGTAGTTTAAGAGTTATGTTTAAATAACTGTCATATTACTTTCTGTCTTGCCACTGGTGAGGGCGGTCGCATCTCTCTCCGCTCCCTCCTTCCCTGCTTGCTCTCTTTGTTTTTGTCTTGTTTGAACTATTTTGAAGCCTCTTTTCTTGAGCTGTCCTCAAATCTAAACATCAAAATGAATTTGATCAACTGGACTCTCGACGCAATTGACACAGTCTTTTCGACAAGGAAAAGAGGCTCGGGGGAGCCTGGCTGCCCTGATGGAACCATTGCTGCGGGGTACGTGAGAGATTCCTGGAATACTTGGAGAATCATGTGCCTCTCAGTCCTTTCCATCGAGGACGTGGAAGACATCTACCTATTTGGAGCTGTGATCGCAGGGCATTTGCTGATTGGGCTGGGCATTGCTCTGGTGTATCGTCAAATTCGGAAGACGATGGCAGCCACTCAAGGGGCCAACAGGCTGTTCAACGCAATGGAAGGAATGGGTCGTGCTGTGGGATCACAGACTGGAGCGATTGCTGATTTGAATCGCAAGGTAGATTCGATCTTGATGATGTTACAGAAAGAATAAATTGGAATTGTCAGAGCCAGCATATAGAGCAGGAATGTCATTGTTTTGACTGCTCGAAGAAAAAACAACATCTTAATCTACGATTTGACTCCCTCGAATGGCCTTGAGGAACAGGCTGTTTGAAAACACTCCCCCGAGGACTCCTCATAGATGGACGCTTTTGACCTTTCCCTTTTCTTCAAAAGCACCTGGGTCGGACTCTTGAACTCTTGAACTCTTGGGGCCGGCCTCGGCCCATAAAGACAATCCAACATCTCACCCAAGTTAATTGGGCATACATGCACGCACATACCCTTCCCCAATCAACGCCTTCACCACTGCTTTATTCCTCCGGGGTTGTGGGGGCTGAGCAGCGCTCAACAGCAGCTGCTGGCCTCCAAGGTCCTGTTGGATGACTTTGTTGCGAGTTTGTTGTGATTAAATGTACCTTGTTTATGTGTGCCATGCTATGTGAGGTTTTTTTCCTCGGACTCAGTCTGGACCATTCCTGAGGGTCCAGCCTCAGACTGATATTTTTTTTTACTTCCACCCTCCCCCCAATGTCACCTTTTTCCCACCTTTTTGAGGAGCGCCTAAGTGAGGCTGATCCGTTGGCGGTCCCGTCTTGTCTCCCTGTAACGTATGTCTGCTCTTAGCGGGATTGTGCCGAAAATGTAATTTCAGTTCTTATGTGTCTTGTACATGTAAGAATGGACAATAAAGCTGATTGATTGATTGATTGATTGATATTGAGTGTGGCAGTTATACTGTCATATTGAGTAAAAAAAACTAACCTGTCTTTGCAAACCTTACAAAAGAAAATGTTTCTAGTAACACTCACAAAGATACATTTTTTCACGCATTATTAGACATGTTTCATGTGTGGTTAGGAGTTATAAATAAATAATTGTCATATTGAGTGTTACAGTTTTAATATCATTATGTGTAAAACCTAATTTTTGTATTTGCAAACCTTACAAAAACAATTGATTCTAGTAAAACTTATATAGATTCAATATTACAGGATTTTTTAGACATTTTACATGTTTGGTTTAAAATTTGTGTTTGAATACATTTGTATTGCTTTTTTCGCATTATCTCAGGATTCTAAGAACATTACTTTCATATTGAGTAAAAAACTACTTTTTGTTTTTGCAAACCTTACAAACAAACATAAATACATTATTACAGGCATTTTTAGACATGACACATGTTTGGTTTTGGAGTTATGTTTATATAACTTTCATATTTAGTATGACTGTTATACTGTCATATTGAATAAAAAAAACTAGCTTGTGTCTTTGATATCTTTACAAAAGATCATTTTTTTAAACTAACAACGTTACATGTCTCCCTAGGCATTATTAGCCATTTTGCATGTGTTGTTTAGGAGTTAGGTTTAAATACATTTTTATTGCTTTTTTCCCATTATATCAGGGTTCTAAGAACATTACAGTCAAGTAAAAAACTACTTTTTGTGTTTGCAAAATATATAACTCAGTAAAACTCCCAATGATTCATTATTTCAGGCATTATTAGCCATTTTTTTGTGTGGTTTATGAGTTATGTTTAAATAACTGTCATATTGAGTGTGATTTTGTCATTGTGAGTAAAACCTAATTTTTGTATTTGCAAACCTTACAAAAACAACCGATTCTAGGAAAACTCACATTGATACAATATTACAGGCATGTTTAGACATATTGCATGTTTGGTTTTGGAGTTATATTTATATAACCTGCTTTCTGAGCCGACACCTTTGTGGTTTGCGTGTCCCACTGATCCAGGACAAACAGGTCCTAGGTGAGGGATCAGACAAAGAGCAGCTCAAAGACCTTTATTAAAAGTACAATTGAGGACCTAGATTTTTTCTCGCCCGGACGCAGGTCACCGTGGCTCCCCTGTGGAGCCAGGCCCAGAGGTGTGGCACGATGGCGATTGACGGGCCAGTCCCCATGGGGCCCAGCCGTGCTCAGCTCGAAGAGGCAACGTGGATCCCCCCTCCAGGGCTCACCACTCATGGGCTGGGTCATAGAGGGTGCAGTGTGAGCTGGGCGGCAGCCGAAGGTAGGGCACTTGGTGGTCCGATTATCGGCTACATAAGCTCGCTCTTGGGACATGGAACGTCACCTCGCTGAGAGGGAAGGAGCCTGAGCTGGTGCATGAGGTGGAGACGTTCCCGGCTAGATATAGTTGGACTCACAGCAAGGGCTCTGGAACCTGTTCTCTCAGAGGGGCTGGACTGAGCTGAACTTTCATTACTTGCAACGCCAGAGTGGAAGAGATTCCACACTGGCGTTGCATCTAATGAGAGGCTGGGGTGGCAATTCTTGTTGCCCCCCGGCTCAAAGCCTGCACGTTGGACTTTAAACCCAATAGACGAGATGGTAGCTTCCTTCAGCCTTCGGGTTGGGTGACGGGTCCTGACTGTTGTTTGTGTTTACACACCAAACAGCAGCTCAGAGTACCAACTCTTTTTGGATTCCCTTGAGGGAGTACTGGAGAGTGCTCCCTCGGGTGATTCCCTTGTTCTGCTGGTGGACTTGAACGCTATGTTGGCAACGACAGTGAAACCTGGAGAGTCGTGATTGGGAAAAATGGCCACCCGGATCTGAACCCAAGTGGTGCTTTGTTATTGGACTTTTGTGCTTGTCACGGATTGTCCATAACAAACACAATGTTCAAACATAAGGGTGTCCATATGTGCACTTGGCACAAGGACACCCTCGGCCGCATGATTGACTTTGTAGTTGTGTCATGGGATTTGCGGCCTCATGTTTTGGACACTCGGTGAAGAGAGGGGCAGAGCTTTCCACCAACCACCACCTGGTGGTGAGCTGGCTCCGATGTTAGGGGAGGATGCCGGTCAGACCTGGCAGGCCCAAACGCATTGTATGGGTCTGCTGGGAACACCTAGCAGAGTCTCCTGAAGAACTTTGAACATGTCCGGAAGAACTTTGAACATGTCACGAGGGAGGTGCTGGACATTGAGTCTGAGTGGACCATGATCCGTTCCTCTCTTGTTGAGCCAGCTGATTGAAGCTGTGGCCGCAAGGTGTTTGGTGCCTGTCGTGGCGGTAATCCACCAGCAGTGAGGGATGCTGTCAAGCTGAAGAAAGAGCCACCGGGTCCTTTTGGCTCATGGGACTCCAGAGGCAGTGGGCATACCGACAGGCCAAGCGAGACCTCCTCAGTCCCACCAACACGTCTTCCTATGAGGAAACAGTGCCTGGGAAGTCTGTGGTGGGCTCTCCTATTTCTGGGGCTGAGGTTGCCAAGGTAGTTAAAAAGCTCCTCGGTGGCAAGGCCCCGGGGGTATGAGCTCCGTCCGGAGTTCCTTAAGGCTCTGGATGCTGTGGGGCAGTCTTGGTTGACAAGACTCTGCAACATTGCGTCTACATCGGGGGCGGTACCTCTGGATTGGCAGACCGGGGTGGTGGTTCCTCTCTTTAAGAAGGGGACCGGAGGGTGTGTTCCAACTATCGTAGATCACACTCCTCAGCCTTCCCGGTAAGGTCTATTCATGTGTAATGGAGAGGAGGAACCTCGGATCCAGGACGAACAGTGTGGTTTTCGTCCTGGTCGTGGAACGGTAGACCAGCTCTATACTCTCGGCAGGGTCCTTGAGTGTGCATGGGAGTTTGCCCAACCAGTCTACATAAGTTTTGTGGACTTGGAGAAGACATTCGACCTTGGCCCCCGGTAAATCCTGTGGGGAGTGCTCAGAGAGTATGGAGTATCGGCATGTCTGATTGTGGTGGGTGTCTCCCTGTATGATCAGTGTCAGAGCTTGGTCCGCATTGCCGGCAGTATGTCGGACCCCTTTCCAGTGAGGGTTGGACTCCGCTAAGGCTGCCCTTTGTCACCGATTCTGTTCATAACTTTAATGGACAGAATATCTAGGCGCAGTCATGGCTTTGAGGATCCCCTCAACGCCATGACTGCGCCTGGTTTGGTGGCTGCAGGATTAGGTCTCTGCTTTTTGCAGATGATGTGGTCCTGATGGCTTCAACTGGCCAAGATCTTCAGCTTTCATTGGATCGGTTCGCAGTGAAGCGACTGGGATGAGAATCAGCACCTCCAAGTCAGAGTCCATGGTTCTCGCCCGGGAAAGGGTGGAGTGCCATCTCGAGGTTTGGAAAGAGATCTTTCCCCAAGTGAAGGAGTTCAAGTACCTAGGAGTCTTGTTCACGAGTGAGGATAGAGTGGATTGTGAGATCTACAGGCGGATCGGTGCGGCGTCTTCAGTAATGAGGACGCTATATCGATCCGTTGTGGTGAAGAAGGAGCTGAGCCAGAAGGAAAAGCTTTCAATTTACCGGTCGATCAACGTTCCCATCCTCACCTATGGTCATGAGCTTTGGGTTATGACCGAAAGGACAAGGTCACGGGTACAAGCGGCCGAAATGAGTTTCATCCGCCGGGTGGTGGGTCTCTCCCTTAGAGATAGGGTGAGAAGCTCTGTCATCTGGGAGGAACTCAGTGTAAAGCCGCTGCTCCTCCACATTGAGAGGAGCCAGATGAGGTGGTTCGGGCATCTGCTCAGGATGCCACCCGAACGCCTCCCTAGGTCCGAACGGCAGGAGGCCATGGGGAAGACCTAGGATACATTGGAAAGACTATGGCCTGGGAACGCCTCGGGATCCTCCGAGAAGAGCTGGACGAAGTGGCTGGGGAGAGGGAAGTCTGGGCTCTCTGCTTAGGCTGCTGCCCCCGCAACCCGACCTCGGATAAGCGGAAGAAAATGGATGGATTTAGTATGACAGTTATACTGTCATATTGAGTGTGACAGTATACTGTCATAAAACCCAATTTTTGTATTTGCAAACCTGATTCTAGTAAAACTCACATCTATACAATATTACAGGCAATTTTGGACATAATGCACGTTTGGTTTTGGAGTTATGTTTATATAACTTTAATATATAGTATGACATCTATACTGTTATAATGAGTAAAAAAACTAACTTGTGTCTGTCATAAAACTCAATTTTTGTATTTGCAAACCTTACAAAAACAAATGATTCTAGTAAAACTCACATGGATTCAATATTACAGGCATTTTTAGACATTTTGCATGTTTGGTTTAGGAATTATGTTGGAATACATTTGTATTGCTTTTTTCACATTATCTCAGCATTTTAAGAACTTACTGTCATATTGAGTAAAAAAAACTTTTTGTGTTTGCAAGCCTTAAAAAAACAACCGATTCTAGTAAAACTCACATTGATACAATATTACAGGCATGTTTAGACATCTTGCATGTTTGGTTTTGGAGTTATGTTTATATAACCTGCTTTCTGAGCCGCCACCTTTGTGGTTTGCGTGTCCCACTGATCCTAGGAGCTATGTTGTCCGGGGGCTTCTATGCCCCCTGGTAGGGTCCCCCAAGACAAACAGGTCCTAGGTGAGGAATCAGACAAAGAGCAGCTCAAAGACCTTTATGAAAAGTACAAATCGAGGACCTAGATATTTTCTCGCCCGGACGCGGGTCACCGTGGGCTCCCCTGTGGAGCCAGGCCCAGAGGTGGGGCACGATGGCGAGCGACTGGTGCCCATGGGGCCCAGCTCGAAGAGGCAACGTGGGCCCCCCCTGCAATAGGCTCACCACTCATGGGCTGGGTCATAGAGGTCGGGTGCAGTGTTAGCTGGGCGGAAGCCGAAGGCAGGGCACTTGGCGGTCCGATTATCAGCTACATAAGCTCGCTCTTGGGACGTGGAACGTCACCTCGCGAGGTGGAGAAGTTCCCGGCTAGATAAAGCTGGACTCACTTCGACGCACAGCAAGGACTCTGGAATCTGTTATCTCAAGAGGGGTTGGACTCTCTTCCACTCTGGCGTTGCAAGTAATGAGAGGCTGGATTGGCAATTCTTGTTGCCCCCCGGCTCAAAGCCTGCACGTTGGACTTAACCCAGAAGACGAGATGGTAGCTTCCCTCCGCTTTCGGGTTGGGTGACGGGTCCTGAATGTTGTTGGTGTTTACGCACCAAACAGCAGCTCAGAGTACCCACTCTTTTTGGATTCCCTTGAGAGTGCTCCCTCGGGTGATTCCCTTGATCTGCTGGGGGTCTTCAACGCTCATTTTGGCAACGACTTTGAAACCTGGAGAGTCGTGATTGGGAAAAATGGCCACCCGGATCTGAACCCAAGTGGTGCTTTGTTATTGGACTTTTGTGCTCGTCACGGATTGTCCATAACAAACACAATGTTCAAACATAAGGGTGTCCATATGTGCACTTGGCACCAGGACACCCTCGGCCGCAGTTCCATGATTGACTTTGTAGTTGTGTCATGAGATTTGCGGACACTCGGGTGAAGAGGGGGGCGACCTTTCTACCGATCACCACCTTCCGCCCGATTGTAGCTGAGATAGGCTCCAGCGCCCCCCGCGACCCCGAAGGGAATAAGCGGTAGAAAATGGATGGATGGATGGAGTATATAACTGTAATTTTATTTTTTATTTTTACAGTAATTTTTTACAGTGAAGGTCATGGGTGTCAAACTCTGGCCCGTGGGGGGGGGGGGGGGGTTTGGTGGTAGCGGGGGTGTATTTTGTAGCGTCCCGAAAGAGTTAGTGCTGCAAAAGATTCTGGGTATTTGTTCTTTTGTGTTTATGTTGTGTTACGGTGCGGATGTTCTCCCGAAAAGTGTTTTTTATTTTTGTTTGGTGTGGGTTCACAGTGTGGCGTATATTTCTAACAGTGTTAAAGTTTTTTATACTGCCACCCTCAGTGTAACCTGTATCGCTGTTGATGAAGTATGCGTTGCATTCATTTGTGTATGCGTGCTGAAGCTGCACATATCTTGTGACTGGGTCTGAATGATGTTAGAATTGGGTGTACGAGATATGATTGTTGAACACCTTGTTCGATAATGAAAGTTGCCTCAGCTCAAAGCCTGAGCCCCGACATTAAAGAACTAGCATCTAAAAAAAGATGCCAGGTATCTGGCTTGGGCACATCAAATTAGATCAGTGTGTTGCAAACTGAGCAGTTTAAAGTCCTGAATGGTTGTTTTATTCATTGTTATTTTATTTTCAAATGTATTAGCCTGTGGAAAAAGTTAATGTTGATATTTACCTCAGAAGGCTGCAAATAGAAAAGAGGCATTCAATTTTTATTTAAATTGTATTTGATATGCAATTGATATTTTTTAATGATTATTATTATTATTTGAAACTCCATTTTGCATGTCACTATAAAGTTATATAAGCCTTGCTTGTTCAATATTCAATGCAAAACTTGTTTGGGTCCCTATTAAAAGGTTAATTTGTTCAACCTTGGCCCGCGGCTTTGTTCAGTTTTAAACTTTGGCCCACTTTGTATTTGAGTTTGACACCCCTGGTGAAGGTGAAGCTCTGTCACCCTGGAGGCCACGGGGAAGACCCAGGACACATTGGGAACACTATGTCTCCCGGCTGGCCTGGGAACGCCTCAGGATCCCCTGAGAAAAGGTCCTAGGTGAGGGATCAGACAAAGAGCAGCTCAAAGACCTTTATGAAAAGTACAAATCGAGGACCTAGATTTTTTCTCGCCCAGGCGCATGTCATCGTGGCTCCCCTGTGGAGCCAGGCGCAGAGGTGGGGCACGATGGCGAGCGACTGGTGGCCGGGCCTGTCTCCATGGGGCCCTGCCGGGCTCAGCTCGAAGAGGCAACGTGGGTCAACCCTCCAATGGGCTCACCACTCATGGGCCCATTGAGGTCATAGAGGTCGGATGCAGTGTGAACTGGGCGGCAGCCGAAGGCAGGGCACTTGGCGGTCCGATTATCGGCTACATAAGCTCGCTCTTGGGACGTGGAACGTCACCTCGCTGGGAGGGAAAGAGCCTGAGCTGGTGCGCGAGGTGAAGAAGTTCCGGCTAGATATAGTTGGACTCACTTCGACGCACAGCAAGGGCTCTGGAACCTGTTCTCTCAAGAGGGGCTGGACTCTCTTCCACTCTGGCGTTGCAAGCAATGAGAGGCTGGGGTGGAAATTGTTGTTGCTCAAAGCCTGCACGTTGGACTTTAACCCAGTAGACGAGATGGTAGCTTCCCTCCGCCTTTGGGTTGGGTGACGGGTCCTGACTGTTGTTTGTGTTTACGCACCAAACAGCAGCTCAGAGTACCCACTCTTTTTGGATTCCCTTGAGGGAGTACTGGAGAGTGCTCCCTCGGGTGATTCCCTTGTTCTGTTGGGGGACTTCAATGCTCATGTTGGCAAGGACAGTGAAACCTGGAGAGTCGTGATTGGGAAAAATGGCCACCCGGATCTGAACCCAAGTGGTGCTTTGTTATTGGACTTTTGTGCTCGTCACGGATTGTCCATAACAAACACAATGTTCAAACATAAGGAAGAACTTTGAACATGTCACGAGGGAGGTGCTGGACATTGAGTCTGAGTGGACCATGTTCCGTGCCTCTCTTGTCGAGCCTGCTGATTGGAGCTGTGGCCGCAAGGTGTTTGGTGCCTGTCGTGGCGGTAATCCTAGAACTCGCTGGTGGCCACCAGCAGTGAGGGATGTCGTCAAGCTGAAGAAAGAGCCTATCGGGTCCTTTTGGCTCATGGGACTCCAGAGGCAGCGGGCATACCGACAGGCCAAGCAGTGCCTGGGGAGTCTGTGGTGGACTCTCCTATTTCTGGGGCTTAGGTTGCCTAGGTAGTTAAAAAGCTCCTCTGTGGCAAGGCCCCGGTGGTGGATGAGTTCCTTAAGGCTCTGGATACTGTGGGGCTGTCTTGGTTGACAAGACTCTGCAACATCGCGTGAACATTGGGGGCGGTACCTCTGGATTGGCAGACCGGGGTGGTGGTTCCTCTCTTTAAGAAGGGGAACCGGAGGGTGTGTTCCAACTATCGTGAAACACACTCCTCAGCCTTCCCGGTAAGGTCTATTCATGTGTACTGGAGAGGAGGAAACTCGGATCCAGGACGAACAGTGTGGTTTTCGTCCTGGTCGTGGAACGGTAGACCAGGTCTATACTCTCGGCAGGGTCCTTGAGTGTGAAGCGACTGGGATGAGAATCAGCACCTCCAAGTCCAAGTCCACGCAGGAAAGGGTCGAGTGCCATCTCCAGGTTGGGGAGGAGATCTTGCCCCAAGTGGAGGAGTTCAAGTACCTAGGAGTCTTGTTCACGAGTGAGGATAGAGTGGATCGAGAGATCCACAGGCGGATTGGTGCGGCGTCTTCAGTATTGAGGACGCTATATCGATCCGTTGTGGTGAAGAAGGAGCTGAGCCAGAAGGAAAAGCTCTCAATTTACCGTCGATCTACGTTCCCAGCTTTGGGTTATGACCGAAAGGACAAGCGGCCGAAATGCGTTTCCTCTGCCGGGTGGTGAGTCTCTCCCTTAGAGACAGGGTGAGAAGCTCTGTCATCCGGGAGGTACTCAAAGTAAACCCGCTGCTCCTCCACATTGAGAGGAGCCATGAGGTGGTTCGGGCATCTGCTCAGGATGCCACCCGAACGCCTCTAGGGAGGTGTGGCAGGAGGCCACGGGGAAGACCTAGGACACATTGGAAAGACTATGTCCCCGGCTGGCCTGGGAACGCCTCGGAATACCCCGAGAAGAGCTGGACGAAGTGGCTGGGGAGAGGGAAGTCTGGGATTTTCTGCTCAGGCTGCTGCCCCCGCAACCCGACCTCGGATAAGCGGAAGAAAATGGATGGATTTAGAATGACAGTTATACTGTCAGATTGAGTACAAAAACTAACTAAACCTTACACAATATAATGTTTCTAGTAAAACTCACAAAGATACATATCTCCAGGCATTATTAGCCAATTTGCATGTGTGGTTTAGGAGTTATATTTAAATAAATAACTGTCAGATTGAGTGTGACAGTAAACTGTCATAGTGAGTAAAACCCTTATTTTTTATTTGCAAACCTTACAAAAACAACTAAATCTAGTTAAACTCACACAGATACAACATTACAGGCATTTTTAGACATAATGCATGTTTGGTTTTAGAGTTATGTTTATATAACTTTCATATTTAGAAAGTTATACTGTCATATTGAATAAAAAAAACAACTAACTTGTGTCTTTGCAAACCTTACAAAATACCATTTTTCTAGTAAAACTAACTAAGATACATGCTC
Organism: Entelurus aequoreus; assembly: GCF_033978785.1. NCBI lineage: Eukaryota > Metazoa > Chordata > Actinopteri > Syngnathiformes > Syngnathidae > Entelurus > Entelurus aequoreus. The sequence continues at coordinate 87,707 of NW_026908015.1, read as the reverse complement.
CAGGCATTATTAGCCATTTTGCATGTGTTGTTTGAGTTATGTTTAAATAACTGTCATATTGAGTGTGACAGTATACTGTCATAAAACCCAATTTTTGTATTTGCAACCCTGATTCTAGTAAAACTCACATATATACAATATTACAGGCAGTTTTGGACATAATGCAAGTTTGGTTTTGGAGTTATGTTTATTTAACTTTCATACATAGTATGACAGCTAAACTGTTATGTTGAGTAAAATAACTAACTTGTGTTTGTCATAAAACCCAATTTTTGTAATAGCAAACCATACAACTGATTCAAATAAAACTCACATGGATTCAATATTACAGGCATTTTCAGACATTTTGCATGTTTGGTTTAGGAATTATGTTGTAATACATTTGTATTGCTTTTTTCACATTATCTCAGGATTTTTAGAACATTACTGTCATATTGAGTAAAAAAATAATTTTTGTGTTTGCAAGCCTTAAAAAAAGCATATGTTTCCAGTAAAACTCCCAAAGATGCATTATTTCAGGCATTATTAGCCATTTTTCAGGTGTGGTTTAGGAGTTATGTTTGAATAACTGTCATATTGAGTGTGGCGTTATACTGTCATATTGAGTTAAAAAAAACTAACTTGTGTCTTTGCAAACCTTACAAAAGAAAATGTTTCTAGCAACACTCACAAAGATAATTTTTTTCACGCTATTAGACATGTTTCATGTGTATTTAGGAGTTATAATTAAATAACTTTCATATTGAGTGTTAAAGTTATAATGTCATTATGTGTAAAACCTAATTTTTGTATTTGCAAACCTTACAAAAACAATTGATTCTAGTAAAACTTACATAGATTCAATTTTACAGGCATTTTTAGACAATTTACATGTTTGGTTTAAAAGTTGTGTTTGAATACATTTTTATTGCTTTTTTCGCATTATCTCAGGATTCTAAGATCATTACTTTCATATTGAGTAAAACACTACTTTTTGTTTTTGCAAACCTTACAAACTCACATAAATACATTATTACAGACATTTGTAGACATGACACATGTTTGGTTTTGGAGTTATGTTTATATAACTTTTATATTTAGTATGACTGTTATACTGTCATAGTAAATTAAAAAAAAACTAGCTTGTGTCTTTGCAAACTTTACAAAAGATCATTTTTCTAGTAAAACTAACAAAGATACATGTCTCCAGGCATTATTACCCATTTTGCATGGGTTGTTTAGGAATTATGTTTAAATACATTTTTATTGCTTTTTTCGCATTATCTCAGGATTCTTAGATCATTACTTTCATATTGAGTAAAAAACTACTTTTTGTTTTTGCAAACCTTACAAACTCACATAAATACATTATTACAGGCATTTTTAGACATAACACATGTTTGGTTTTGGAGTTATGTTTTGATAACTTTCATATTTAGTAGGACTGTTATACTGTCATATTGAATTAAAAAAACTAGCTTGTGTCTTTGATATCCTTACAAAAGATCATTTTTCTAGTAAAACTAACAAAGATACATGTCTCCAGGCATTATTAGCCATTTTGCATGGGTTGTTTAGGAATTATGTTTAAATACATTTTTATTGCTTTTTTCGCATTATCTCAGGATTCTAAAATCATTACTTTCATATTGAGGAAAAAACTACTTTTTGTTTTTGCAAACCTTACAAACTCACATAAATACATTATTATAGGCAATTTTACACATGACACACGTTTGGTTCTGGAGTTATGTTTATATAACTTTCATATTTAGTATGACTGTTATACTGTCTTATTGAATAAAAACAACTAGCTTGTGTCTTTGCAAACTTTACAAAAGATACATTTTCTAGTAAAACTAACAAAAATACATGTCTCCAGGCATTATTACCCATTTTGCCTGGGTTGTTTAGGAGTTATGTTTAAATAATTTTTTATTGCTTTTTTCGCATTATCTCAGGATTCTAAGATCATTACTTTCATATTGAGTAAAAAACTAGTTTTTGTTTTTGCAAACCTTACAAACTCACATTAATACATTATTACAGGCATTTTTAGACATGACACATGTTTGGTTTTGGAGTTATGTTTATATAACTTTCATATTTAATATGACTGTTATACTGTCATATTGAATAAAAAAAAACTGGCTTGTGTCTTTGCAAACTTTACAAAAGATCATTTTTCCAGTAAAACTAACAAAGATACATGTTTCCAGGCATTATTAGCCATTTTGCATATGTTGTTTAGGAGTAATGTTTAAATACATTTTTATTGCTTTTTTCGCATTATCTCAGGATTTTAAGAACATTACAGTCATATTGAGGAAAAAAACTACTTTTTGTGTTTGCAAGATTTAAAAAAGCATGTGTTTCGAGTAAAACGGCCAAGGATGCATTATTTCAGGCATTATTAGCCATTTTTCATGTGTGGTTTGAGTTATGGTTAAATTACTGTCATATACTGTCAGTTATGACATAGTAAGTAAAACCTAATTTATGTATTTGCAAACCTTACAAAATCATTTCAATCTAGTAAAACTCACATGGATTCAATATTACAGACATTTTTAGACATTTTGCATGTTTGGTTTAGGAATTATTTTGGAATCATTTTTATTAATTTGTTCGTATTTTCTCAGTATTTTAGAACATTACTGTCATATTGAGTAAAAAAATAATTTTTGTGTTTGCAAGCCTTAAAAAAGCATATGTTTCGAGTAAAACTTACAAGAATGCATTATTTCAGGCATTGTTAATCATTTTTCATGTGTAGTTTAAGAGTTATGTTTAAATAACTGTCATATTGAGTGTGGCAGTTATACTGTCATATTGAGTAAAAAAAACTAACCTGTCTTTGCAAACCTTACAAAAGAAAATGTTTCTAGTAACACTCACAAAGATAAATTTTTGCACGCATTATTAGACATGTTTCATGTGTGGTTAGGAGTTATAAATAAATAATTGTCATATTGAGTGTTACAGTTTTAATGTCATTATGTGTAAAACCTAATTTTTGTATTTGCAAACCTTACAAAAACAATTGATTCTAGTAAAACTTATATAGATTCAATATTACAGGCATTTTTAGACAATTTACATGTTTGGTTTAAAATTTGTGTTTGAATACATTTGTATTGCTTTTTTCGAATTATCTCAGGATTCTAAGAACATTACTTTCATATTGAGTAAAAAACTACTTTTTGTTTTTGCAAACCTTACAAACTCACATAAATACATTATTACAGGCATTTTTAGACATGACACATGTTTGGTTTTGGAGTTATGTTTATATAACTTTCATATTTAGTATGACTGTTATACTGTCATATTGAATAAAAAAAACTAGCTTGTGTCTTTGATATCTTTACAAAAGATCATTTTTTTAAACTAACAACGTTACATGTCTCCCTAGGTATTATTAGCCATTTTGCATGTGTTGTTTAGGAGTTAGGTTTAAATACATTGTTATTGCTTTTTTCCCTTTATCTCAGTGTTCTAAGAACATTACAGTCAAGTAAAAAAATACTTTTTGTGTTTGCAAAATGTAAAACTCAGTAAAACTCCCAATGATTCATTATTTCAGGCATTATTAGCCATTTTTTTGTGTGGTTTATGAGTTATGTTTAAATAACTGTCATATTGAGTGTGATTTTGTCATTGTGAGTAAAACCTAATTTTTGTATTTGCAAACCTTACAAAAACAACCGATTCTAGGAAAACTCACATTGATACAATATTACAGGCATGTTTAGGCAGATTGCATGTTTGGTTTTGGAGTTATATTTATATAACCTGCTTTCTGAGCCGCCACCTTTGTGGTTTGCGTGTCCCACTGATCCAGGAACTATGTTGTCCGGGGGCTTCTATGGTCTCCCAAGACAAACAGGTCCTAGGTGAGGGATCAGACAAAGAGCAGCTCAAAGACCTTTATTAAAAGTACAATTGAGGACCTAGATTTTTTCTCGCCCGGACGCAGGTCACCGTGGCTCCCCTGTGGAGCCAGGCCCAGAGGTGTGGCACGATGGCGATTGACGGGCCTGTCCCCATGGGGCCCAGCCGTGCTCAGCTCGAAGAGGCAACGTGGATCCCCCCTCCAGGGCTCACCACTCATGGGCTGGGTCATAGAGGGTGCAGTGTGAGCTGGGCGGCAGCCGAAGGCAGGGCACTTGGTGGTCCGATTATCGGCTACATAAGCTCGCTCTTGGGACATGGAACGTCACCTCGCTGGGAGGGAAGGAGCCTGAGCTGGTGCATGAGGTGGAGACGTTCCCGGCTAGATATAGTTGGACTCACAGCAAGGGCTCTGGAACCTGTTCTCTCAGAGGGGCTGGACTGAGCTGAACTTTCATTACTTGCAACGCCAGAGTGGAAGAGATTCCACACTGGCGTTGCAACTAATGAGAGGCTGGGGTGGCAATTCTTGTTGCCCGCCGGCTCAAAGCCTGCACGTTGGACTTTAAACCCAATAGACGAGATGGTAGCTTCCTTCAGCCTTCGGGTTGGGTGACGGGTCCTGACTGTTGTTTGTGTTTACACACCAAACAGCAGCTCAGAGTACCAACTCTTTTTGGATTCCCTTGAGGGAGTACTGGAGAGTGCTCCCGCGGGTGATTCCCTTGTTCTGCTGGTGGACTTCAACGCTATGTTGGCAACGACAGTGAAACCTGGAGAGTCGTGATTGGGAAAAATGGCCACCCGGATCTGAACCCAAGTGGTGCTTTGTTATTGGACTTTTGTGCTTGTCACGGATTGTCCATAACAAACACAATGTTCAAACATAAGGGTGTCCATATGTGCACTTGGCACAAGGACACCCTCGGCCGCATGATTGACTTTGTAGTTGTGTCATGGGATTTGCGGCCTCATGTTTTGGACACTCGGTGAAGAGAGGGGCAGAGCTTTCCACCAACCACCACCTGGTGGTGAGCTGGCTCCGATGGTAGGGGAGGATGCCGGTCAGACCTGGCAGGCCCAAACGTATTGTAAGGGTCTGCTGGGAACACCTAGCAGAGTCTCCTGAAGAACTTTGAACATGTCCGGAAGAACTTTGAACATGTCACGAGGGAGGTGCTGGACATTGAGTCTGAGTGGACCATGTTCTCGACCGTTCTTCTCTTGTTGAGCCAGCTGATTGAAGCTGTGGCCGCAAGGTGTTTGGTGCCTGTCGTGGCGGTAATCCACCAGCAGTGAGGGATGCTGTCAAGCTGAAGAAAGAGCCACCGGGTCCTTTTGGCTCATGGGACTCCAGAGGCAGTGGGCATACCGACAGGCCAAGCGAGACCTCCTCAGTCCCACCAACACGTCTTCCTATGAGGAAACAGTGCCTGGGAAGTCTGTGGTGGGCTCTCCTATTTCTGGGGCTGAGGTTGCCAAGGTAGTTAAAAAGCTCCTCGGTGGCAAGGCCCCGGGGATATGAGCTCCGTCCGGAGTTCCTTAAGGCTCTGGATGCTGTGGGGCAGTCTTGGTTGACAAGACTCTGCAACATTGCGTCTACATCGGGGGCGGTACCTCTGGATTGGCAGACCGGGGTGGTGGTACCTCTCTTTAAGAAGGGGAACCGGAGGGTGTGTTCCAACTATCGTAGATCACACTCCTCAGCCTTCCCGGTAAGGTCTATTCATGTGTAATGGAGAGGAGGAACCTCGGATCCAGGACGAACAGTGTGGTTTTTGTCCTGGTCGTGGAACGGTAGACCAGCTCTATACTCTCGGCAGGGTCCTTGAGTGTGCATGGGAGTTTGCCCAACCAGTCTACATAAGTTTTGTGGACTTGGAGAAGACATTCGACCTTGGTCCCCGGTAAATCCTGTGGGGAGTGCTCAGAGAGTATGGAGTATCGGCATGTCTGATTGTGGCGGGTGTCTCCCTGTATGATCAGTGTCAGAGCTTGGTCCGCATTGCCGGCAGTATGTCGGACCCCTTTCCAGTGAGGGTTGGACTCCGCCAAGGCTGCCCTTTGTCACCGATTCTGTTCATAACTTTAATGGACAGAATATCTAGGCGCAGTCATGGCTTTGAGGATCCCCTCAACGCCATGACTGCGCCTGGTTTGGTGGCTGCAGGATTAGGTCTCTGCTTTTTGCAGATGATGTGGTCCTGATGGCTTCAACTGGCCAAGATCTTCAGCTTTCATTGGATCGGTTCGCAGTGAAGCGACTGGGATGAGAATCAGCACCTCCAAGTCCGAGTCCATGGTTCTCGCCCGGGAAAGGGTGGAGTGCCATCTCGAGGTTGGGAAAGAGATCTTGCCCCAAGTGAAGGAGTTCAAGTACCTAGGAGTCTTGTTCACGAGTGAGGATAGAGTGGATTTTGAGATCTACAGGCGGATCGGTGCGGCGTATTCAGTAATGAGGACGCTATATCGATCCGTTGTGGTGAAGAAGGAGCTGAGCCAGAAGGAAAAGCTTTCAATTTACCGGTCGATCAACGTTCCCATCCTCACCTATGGTCATGAGCTTTGGGTTATGACCGAAAGGACAAGGTCACGGGTACAAGCGGCCGAAATGAGTTTCCTCCGCCGGGTGGTGGGTCTCTCCCTTAGAGATAGGGTGAGAAGCTCTGTCATCTGGGAGGAACTCAGTGTAAAGCCGCTGCTCCTCCACATTGAGAGGAGCCAGATGAGGTGGTTCGGGCATCTGCTCAGGATGCCACCCGAACGCCTCCCTAGGTCCGAACGGCAGGAGGCCATGGGGAAGACCTAGGATACATTGGAAAGACTATGGCCTGGGAACGCCTCGGGATCCCCCGAGAAGAGCTGGACGAAGTGGCTGGGGAGAGGGAAGTCTGGGCTTTCTGCTTAGGCTGCTGCCCCCGCTACCCGACCTTGGATAAGCGGAAGAAAATGGATGGATTTAGTATGACAGTTATACTGTCATATTGAGTGTGACAGTATACTGTCATAAAACCCAATTTTTGTATTTGCAAACCTGATTCTAGTAAAACTCACATCTATACAATATTACAGGCAATTTTGGACATAATGCACGTTTGGTTTTGGAGTTATGTTTATATAACTTTAATATATAGTATGACATCTATACTGTTATAATGAGTAAAAAAAACTAACTTGTGTCCGTCATAAAACTCAATTTTTGTATTTGCAAACCTTACAAAAACAAATGATTCTAGTAAAACTCACATGGATTCAATATTACAGGCATTTTTAGACATTTTGCATGTTTGGTTTAGGAATTATGTTGGAATACATTTGTATTGCTTTTTTTCACATTATCTCAGCATTTTAAGAACTTACTGTCATATTGAGTAAAAAAAACTTTTTGTGTTTGCAAGCCTTAAAAAAACAACCGATTCTAGTAAAACTCACATTGATACAATATTACAGGCATGTTTAGACATCTTGCATGTTTGGTTTTGGAGTTATGTTTATATAACCTGCTTTCTGAGCCGCCACCTTTGTGGTTTGCGTGTCCCACTGATCCTAGGAGCTTTGTTGTCCGGGGGCTTCTATGCCCCCTGGTAGGGTCCCCCAAGACAAACAGGTCCTAGGTGAGGAATCAGACAAAGAGCAGCTCAAAGACCTTTATGAAAAGTACAAATCGAGGACCTAGATATTTTCTCGCCCGGACGCGGGTCACCGTGGCTCCCCTGTGGAGCCAGGCCCAGAGGTGGGGCACGATGGCGAGCGACTGGTGCCCATGGGGCCCAGCTCGAAGATTCAACGTGGGTCCCCCCTGCAATAGGCTCACCACTCATGGGCTGGGTCATAGAGGTCGGGTGCAGTGTTAGCTGGGCGGAAGCCGAAGGCAGGGCACTTGGCGGTCCGATTATCGGCTACATAAGCTCGCTCTTGGGACGTGGAACGTCACCTCGCGAGGTGGAGTAGTTCCCGGCTAGATAAAGCTGGACTCACTTCGACGCACAGCAAGGGCTTTGGAACCTGTTCTCTCAAGAGGGGTTGGACTCTCTTCCACTCTGGCGTTGCAAGTAATGAGAGGCTGGGTTGGCAATTCTTGTTTCCCCCCGGCTCAAAGCCTGCACGTTGGACTTAACCCAGAAGACGAGATGGTAACTTCCCTCCACTTTCGGGTTGGGTGACGGGTCCTGACTGTTGTTGGTATTTACGCACCAAACAGCAGCTCAGAGTACCCACTCTTTTTGGATTCCCTTGAGAGTGCTCCCTCGGGTGATTCCTTTGTTCTAATGGGGGTCTTCAACGCTCATGTTGGCAACGACTTTGAAACCTGGAGAGTCGTGATTGGGAAAAATGGCCACCCGGATCTGAACCCAAGTGGTGCTTTATTATTGGACTTTTGTGCTCGTCACGGATTGTCCATAACAAACACAATGTTCAAACATAAGGGTGTCCATATGTGCACTTGGCACCAGGACACCCTCGGCCGCAGTTCCATTATTGACTTTGTAGTTGTGTCATGGGATTTGCGGCCTCATGTTTTGGACACTCGGGTGAAGAGAGGGGCGAGCTTTCTACCGATCACCACCTGGTGAGCTGGCTCCGATGGTGGAGTAGGATCCCGGACAGACCTGGCAGGCCCAAACGCATTGTGAGAGTCTTTTGGGAATGCCTAGCAGTCTCCTGTCAGAGAGAGTTTCTTTTTCTACCTCCGGAGGAACTTTGAACATGTCACAAAGGAGGTGCTGGACATTGAGTCTGAATGGATCATGTTCCGTGCCTCTCTTGTCAAGCCAGCTGATTGGAGCTGTGGCCGCAAGGTGTTTGGTGCCTGTCGTGGCGGTAATCCTAGAACCCGCTGGTGGCCACCAGCAGTGCGGGATGCCGTCAAGCTGAAGAAAGAGCTTATCTGGTCCTTTTGGCTCATGGGACTCCAGAGGCAGCGGGCATACCGACAGGCCAAGCAGTGCCTGGGGAATCTGTGGTGGGCTCTCCTATTTCTGGGGCTGAGGTTGCCAAGGTAGTTAAAAAGCTCCTCGGTGGGAGTTCCTTAAGGCTCTGGATGCTGTGGGGCTGTTTTAGTTGACAAGACTCTGCAACATCGCATGGACATCAGGGGCGGTACCTCTGGATTGGCAGACCGGGGTGGTGGTTCCTCTCTTTAAGAAGGGGAACCGGAGGGTGTGTTCCGACTATCGTAGATCACACTCCTCAGCCTTCCCGGTAAGGTCTATTCATGTGTACTGGAGAGGAGGAACCTCGGATCCAGGACGAACAGTGTGGTTTTCGTCCTGGTCGTGGAACGGTAGACCAGCTCTATACTCTCGGCAGGGTCCTTGAGTGTGCATGGGAGTTTGTCCAACCAGTCTACATGTGCTTTGTGGACTTGAAGAAGACATTCGACCGTGGCCACCCCGGGAAGTCCTGTGGGGAGTGCTCAGAGAGTATGGGGTATCGGCATGTCTGATTGTGGCGGGTCGCTCCCTGTATGATCAGTGTCAGAGCTTGGTCCGCATTGCCAGCAGTAAGTCGGACCCCTTTCCAGTGAGGGTTGGACCGGAGTCCAACCCTCGTGTTGGCTGCCCTTAGTCACCAACTGTGTTCATAAATTTTATGGACAGAATTTCTAGGCGCAGTAATGGCGTTGAGGGGATCCGGTTTGGTGGCTGCAGGATTAGGTCTCTCCTTTTTGCAGATGATGTGGTCCTTATGGCTTTAACTGGCCAGGATCTTCAGCTCTCGTTGGATTGGTTCGCAGCCGAGTGTGAAGCGACTGGGATGAGAATCAGCACCTCCAAGTCCGAGGTTCTCGCCCGGGAAAGGGTGGAGTTCCATTTCGAGGTTGGGCAGGAGATCTTGCCCCAAGTGGATGAGTTCAAGTACCTGGAGTCTTGTTCATGAGTGAGGGAAGAGTGGATCGTGAGATGCACAGGCTGGCGGCCGAAATGAGTTTTCTCCGCTGGGTGGCGGGTCTCTCCCTTACTGTAAGAATTTTCACCGTTTAATTACAGTAACCTACTGGCAGCTAATGGTTCCAGTATAAAACTGTTTTTCTACAGCACACATACTGTGATTTATCACTACAGTTTATTACTGTAAAAAGTATCACAGTACTGTGCTGTATCAAATATACGCTTCACAGCATAATACTGTCATCTGTTTAGCGGCATTACACTGTTATTTTAGTGTATCTACTGTAATATCCATTAACAGTTAATTACAGTAAAATAATTGTAAGCACTATAGACTGAGCTTTACAGTATAATGCCACTAGAAGTTAATGAGTTGAACTTTTAATTTTTCAAAATCAAAACCCCTGCAATCTGCTGGCATAAAAATGACTGGAGAAATGGCCTTGCAAGATTATGTTTTTATTAACCAATTATTTTAAAGTGCATCAAATACATTCAATGTACATTTAGTGCATTCTTCTTATTTTCAGTAAAGCATTTTAACATGTATAACATGTCCACTTAATTTCTAGCTGGAGACAAAACACTGAACACGAGTCCAGTGTTTAGTTGTCGGCTACATAAAGCCCCACTCAAAGTCTGTGAGATGTTTTATAAGGGTGGCTACGTGAGGATTTACAGTTGCTGCCTTTTTCTGGACCAGCTTCCCGGTCTTCTTGGACACCACCTTTCCCTGGCTAGCCTTTGTTCCCCTCTCAGGGTTAACGCCAATGAATCGCCTAAAAAAGAGAGAAAGCATATTAGATATTCTGTTGTGATTGAAGATTACTTGTAGTCGATACAGAACCCCCCTCACATTGTTATTTAGGAATATGCACTGCACAAATATTAATATCAATTTTAGGATATATGTGAGCCTATACCATAACCACAGCTGTAGATGAGTGAATGCTCTAAAACCCATTAAGACAAATTCAGAGAGGAAGACAATGCTAAAGCCTCCCCAACCCCTCTCTCTATTCATGTTTTCTCTCCATCTACGGGACCGTGTATTTACGCTAATGTTTCCTGCTTTCACCCATTTAACATATCGTTACCTGCTCATTACCTATCTTCTCTGCATCCTGGGGTCACACTGGTGCTTCTTGCCTTTACCCATTCAACATATCTTTACCTGCACATTACCTACCTTCTCTGCATAGTGTGGTCACGCTGGTGCTTTCTACCTTTACCCATTCAACATATCTTTACCTGCACATTACCTACCTTCTCTATATCCTGGAGTCAAGCTGGTGTTTCCTGCCTTTACTCATTCAACATATCTTTACCTGCACATTACCTACCTTCTCTGTATCCTGGCGTCTAGCTGGTGTTTCCTGCCTTCACCCATTCAACATATCTTTACCTGCACATTACCTACCTTCCCTGCATCCTTGGGTCACACTGGTGCTTCTTTCTTTCACCATACAACATATCTTCACCTGCACATACCTACCTTGTCTGCATGGCCTCGACCACACCTGCGCTTCCTTCTTTCACCCATTCAACATACCTTCACCCGCACATTACCTACCTTGTCTGCATAGTGGGGTCACACTGGTGCTTCCTGCCTTTACCCATTCAACATATCTTCACCCGCACATTACCTACTTGCTCTGCATTCTCGGGTCAAGCTGGTGCTTCCTGCCATCATCCAGTCAACATGTCTTTACCTGCAAATTATCTACTTTTTCTGCATCCTGGGGTCAAACAGGTGCTTCCTTCTTTGACCCAGTCAACATATCTTTACCTGCACATTACCTACCTTCTCTGTATCCTAGAGTCAAACTGGTGCTTCGGTCCCTAATAAGAAGGTCCACAAAGGAACAGAAGAGTCATTGATTTAAGGCACCAAATTGGGGAAATGACAAGTCAAATTCCTGAACAGAGGTGAGAAATATAAAATAAAATATCCTAACAGTATTTTAACAGTATCAAGAGGATTTACCTTTAAACAAATTCCAATGTCCGAGGACCTTCCTCTTGGTATTCCAAGTTGAACACATAGTAGGTGGCAAGAAGGGCAGCAAGCCCTGAGATTAAGCTAGGTTGGACGCCTTTGCAGATGACATCACCTTCCATGCTGATCATCCAACGTTTTATTGTGAATTTGTCACCAGCAACTGGTACAGTCAAGAAATGCAGTTTATGTTCCTAAACAGTATCCAATATGGGTAGCATTTTAAAAGTATTTGGAATGGCCACCTCACTCGCTCTCTCTTTCCTCTGTTTACATCTAGTCTCCTAAGGCAGTGGTTCTCAAATGGGGGTACGCGTACTCCTGGGGGTACTTGAAGGTATGCCAAGGGGTACGTGAGATTTTTTTTAAATATTCTAAAAATAGCAACAATTCAAAAATCCTTTATAAATATATTTATTGAATAATACTTCGACAAAATATGAATGTAAGTTCATAAACTGAACAACTAATCAAGTAGGCTATTCCATTCATTACCATAAAGCCAGAGTTTCCCCCATGCCATGATGGTTTGACCCTACCTGGCGGTGCCACACGGCACCAACTGTCAATCAACTATCCATGTAGAAAACAATGGAGGCTTGGTTAAAGCGTAGTGGACATGTTCCTTAAATATTGATGTTAAAGATTTCTTTTTTTGTGAAGAAATGTTGAGAATGAAGTTCATGAATCCAGATGGATCTCTATTACAATCCCCAAAGAGGGCACTTTAAGTTGATTACTTCTATGTGTAAAAATCTTTATTTATAATTGAATCACTTGGTTATTTTTCAACAAGTTTTTAGTTATTTTTATATCTTTTTTTCCAAATAGTTCAAGAAAGACCACAACAAATGAGCAATATTTTGCACTGTTATACAATTTAATAAATCAGAAACTGATGACATAGTGCTGTATTTTACTTCTTTATCTCTTTTTTTCAACCAAAAATGCTTTGCTCTGATTAGGGGGTACTTGAATTTAAAAAATGTTCACAGGGGTACATCACTGAAAAAAGGTTGAGAACCACTGCCTTAGGACAGTGGTTCTCAACCTTTTTTCAGTGATGTAAACATTTTTTTAATGCAAGTAGACCTCCATGTCTTCATAACAGGAATATCCTGAATCCTCAAGTTGCAGATCACAATAGTCATCATCAGTGTTAATAACACAAGAGCTGCTTGGATTTGCTGTTGATCAAGTCAAACTTCGTTCAGTGTAGCCGTAGTGCTTCCTTGACACGTGCGATGTGAAAGTAGACTTAACTGTAAATCTTTTTTCACATTGACTGAAGGGGCACGTAACTGTCCTACCTTCGGTAATATGACTTTTCAAATGCAGGAGAAAGGCCCGTATATCATCGCACTTCGCGCTACATGAGACAATATTACAAGGTAAACCTTCTGCGCTATACATATCAGTCCTACTCTTGCCATATTTATGACGACGGCTGTGAGTTTTGAAGGCTGAGAAGTTGGAAAAAACTCTTGTGCATTTAGGGAAAGCACACTTAAACGATGCATTAGGCATACAACTATGACTTCGCATGTGTCTAACATACGCAAATACATTGCTGCAAGTCGTAGCACATATGTTGCAAGTTATCATCTTTTATGATGACTATGACAAAAAAGAAGAAAACTTAGCTAGCTACCATGCGGCGGTACATGCGCGTGGTCAACGATAGTGTCTGTGATGCTGACTGTGACGCTATGTCATTTCGGACTTTATAAATATATATATAAAGTAATTCAAACAGAAAATGACACATCAAGGTACAAGTGACTCTTACCTTGTTATCAAAAACACACGATGCAGTAGGATGGATTTAGCAGGGTCGGCCAGGTGAAATGAAGCTCGGTTGGACGAAGTGTGGGCGGACCCAAGAAACAAGTCTGAAAAATACTGAATTACACTGTAGGTTTTACAGTAACTTACTGCTGGTCGATATTTTTTGAAAAATGCAACAACATTTACAGTACTTAACTGCATTTAAGAAGAACATGATAGGTTGATTGGCAACACTAAATTGGCCCTAGTGTGTGAATGTGAGTGTGAATGTTGTCTGTCTATCTGTGTTGGCCCTGCGATGAGGTGGCGACTTGTCCAGGGTGTACCCCGCCTTCCGCCTGATTGTAGCTGAGATAGGCTCCAGCGCCCCCCGCGACCCCGAAGGGAATAAGCGGTAGAAAATGGATGGATGGATGGAGTATATAACTGTAATTTTATTTTTTATTTTTACAGTAATTTTTTACAGTGAAGGTCATGGGTGTCAAACTCTGGCCCGTGGGCCAAATTTGGCCCAACGTGTAATTTGACTTGGCCCTTGTGGCAATATCAAATTAACAAGCTGGACCGTCGATTATACATTGTGGCAGTGCCGCGGTAACACCGCATTCACCGCTACTTCTAATACTTGCCAACCCTCCCGGGAGTGACTCCAGCACTCCTCCCGAATTTTTTTTTTTTTTCCAGCTAGTCAAACGAGTGCCAGCCCAGTTTCATGTCAGTGCAGCTTCTGCACCCACACACAATTGAATGCAACGCATACTTCATCAACAGCGATACAGGTTACACTGACGGTAGCCAAATAAAAAACTTTAACACGTTTAGAAATATACGCCACACTGTGAATCCACACCAAACAAGAATGACAAACACATTTCGGGAGAACATCCGCACCGTAACACAACATAAACACAACACAACAAATACCCAGAACACTTTGTAGCACTAAATCTTCCGAGACGCTACAAGGTGTGTGTGTGGGGGGGGGTCTGGTGGTAGCGGGGGTGTATTTTGTAGCGTCCCGAAAGAGTTAGTGCTGCAAAAGATTCTGGGTATTTGTTCTTTTGTGTTTATGTTGTGTTACGGTGCGGATGTTCTCCCGAAAAGTGTTTTTTATTTTTGTTTGGTGTGGGTTCACAGTGTGGCGTATATTTCTAACAGTGTTAAAGTTTTTTATACTGGCACCCTCAGTGTAACCTGTATCGCTGTTGATGAAGTATGCGTTGCATTCATTTGTGTATGCGTGCTGTAGCTGCACATATCTTGTGACTGGGTCTGAATGATGTTAGAATTGGGTGTACGAGATATGACTGTTGAACATCTTGTTCGATAATGAAAGTTGCCTCAGCTCAAAGCCTGAGCCCCGACATTAAAGAACTAGCATCTAAAAAAAGATGCCAGGTATCTGGCTTGGGCACATCAAATTAGATCAGTGTGTTGCAAACTGAGCAGTTTAAAGTCCTGAATGGTTGTTTTATTCATTGTTATTTTATTTTCAAATGTATTAGCCTGTGGATAAAGTTAATGTTGATATTTACCTCAGAAGGCTGCAAATAGAAAAGAGGCATTCAATTTGTATTTAAATTATATTTGATATGCAATTGATATTTTTTAATTATTATTATTATTATTTGAAACTCCATTTTGCATGTCACTATAAAGTTATATAAGCCTTGCTTGTTCAATATTCAATGCAAAACGTGTTTGGGTCCCTATTAAAAGGTTAATTTGTTCAACCTTGGCCCGCGGCTTTGTTCAGTTTTAAACTTTGGCCCACTCTGTATTTGAGTTTGACACCCCTGGTGAAGGTGAATCTCTGTCATCCTGGAGGCCACGGGGAAGACCCAGGACACATTGGGAACACTATGTCTCCCGGCTGGCCTGGGAACGCCTCGGGATCCCCTGAGAAAAGGTCCTAGGTGAGGGATCAGACAAAGAGCAGCTCAAAGACCTTTATGAAAAGTACAAATCGAGGACCTAGATTTTTTCTCGCCCAGGCGCAGGTCACCGTGGCTCCCCTGTGGAGCCAGGCGCAGAGGTGGGGCACGATGGCGAGCGACTGGTGGCCGGGCCTGTCTCCATGGGGCCCTGCCGGGCTCATTTCGAAGAGGCAACGTGGGTCAACCCTCCAATGGGCTCACCACTCATGGGCCCATTGAGGTCATAGAGGTCGGATGCATTGTGAACTGGGCGGCATCCGAAGGCAGGGCACTTGGCAGTCCGATTATCGGCTACATAAGCTCGCTCTTGGGACGTGGAACGTCACCTCGCTGGGAGGGAAAGAGCCTGAGCTGGTGCGCGAGGTGAAGAAGTTCCGGCTAGATATAGTTGGACTCACTTCGACGCACAGCAAGGGCTCTGGAACCTGTTCTCTCAAGAGGGGCTGGACTCTCTTCCACTCTGGCGTTGCAAGCAATGAGAGGCTGGGGTGGCAATTGTTGTTGCTCAAAGCCTGCACGTTGGACTTTAACCCAGTAGACGAGATGGTAGCTTCCCTCCGCCTTCGGGTTGGGTGACGGGTCCTGACTGTTGTTTGTGTTTACGCACCAAACAGCAGCTCAGAGTACCCACTCTTTTTGGATTCCCTTGAGGGAGTACTGGAGAGTGCTCCCTCGGGTGATTCCCTTGTTCTGTTGGGGGACTTCAATGCTCATGTTGGCAAGGACAGTGAAACCTGGAGAGTCGTGATTGGGAAAAATGGCCACCCGGATCTGAACCCAAGTGGTGCTTTGTTATTGGACTTTTGTGCTCGTCACGGATTGTCCATAACAAACACTATGTTCAAACATAAGGAAGAACTTTAAACATGTCACGAGGGAGGTGCTGGACATTGAGTCTGAGTGGACCATGTTCCGTGCCTCTCTTGTCGAGCCTGCTGATTGGAGCTGTGTCCGCAAGGTGTTTGGTGCCTGTCGTGGCGGTAATCCTAGAACTCGCTGGTGGCCACCAGCAGGGAGGGATGCCGTCAAGCTGAAGAAAGAGCCTATCGGGTCCTTTTGGCTCATGGGACTCCAGAGGCAGCGGGCATACCGACAGGCCAAGCAGTGCCTGGGGAATCTGTGGTGGACTCTCCTATTTCTGGGGCTTAGGTTGCCTAGGTAGTTAAATAGCTCCTCTGTGGCAAGGCCCCGGTGGTGGATGAGTTCCTTAAGGCTCTGGATACTGTGGGGCTGTCTTGGTTGACAAGACTCTGCAACATCGCGTGAACATTGGGGGTGGTACCTCTGGATTGGCACACCGGGGTGGTGGTTCCTCTCTTTAAGAAGGGGAACCGGAGGGTGTGTTCCAACTATCGTGAAACACACTCCTCAGCCTTCCCGGTAAGGTCTATTCATGTGTACTGGAGAGGAGGAAACTCGGATCCAGGACGAACAGTGTGGTTTTCGTCCTGGTCGTGGAACGGTAGACCAGGTCTATACTCTCGGCAGGGTCCTTGAGTGTGAAGCGACTGGGATGAGAATCAGCACCTCCAAGTCCAAGTCCATGGTTCTCGCGCAGGAAAGGGTCGAGTGCCATCTCCAGGTTGGGGAGGAGATCTTGCCCCAAGTGGAGGAGTTCAAGTACCTAGGAGTCTTGTTCACGAGTGAGGATAGAGTGGATCGAGAGATCCACAGGCGGTTTGGTGCGGCGTCTTCAGTATTGAGGACGCTATATCGATCCGTTGTGGTGAAGAAGGAGCTGAGCCAGAAGGAAAAGCTCTCAATTTACCGTCGATCTACGTTCCCAGCTTTGGGTTATGACCGAAAGGACAAGCGGCCGAAATGCGTTTCCTCTGCCGGGTGGTGGGTCTCTCCCTTAGAGACAGGGTGAGAAGCTCTGTCATCCGGGAGGAACTCAAAGTAAAGCCGCTGCTCCTCCACATTGAGAGGAGCCATGAGGTGGTTCGGGCATCTGCTCAGGATGCCACCCGAACGCCTCTAGGGAGGTGTGGCAGGAGGCCACGGGGAAGACCTAGGACACATTGGAAAGACTTTGTCCCCGGCTGGCCTGGGAACGCCTCGGAATACCCCGAGAAGAGCTGGACGAAGTGGCTGGGGAGAGGGAAGTCTGGGATTTTCTGCTCAGGCTGCTGCCCCCGCAACCCGACCTCGGATAAGCGGAAGAAAATGTATGGATTTAGAATGACAGTTATACTGTCAGATTGAGTACAAAAACTAACTAAACCTTACACAATATAATGTTTCTAGTAAAACTCACAAAGATACATATCTCCAGGCATTATTAGCCATTTTGCATGTGTGGTTTAGGAGTTATGTTTAAATAAATAACTGTCAGATTGAGTGTGACAGTAAACTGTCATAGTGAGTAAAACCCTTATTTTGTATTTGCAAACCTTACAAAAACAACTAAATCTAGTTAAACTCACACAGATACAATATTACAGGCATTTTTAGACACAATGCATGTTTGGTTTTAGAGTAATGTTTATATAACTTTCATATTTAGTATGACAGTTATACTGTCATATTGAATAAAAACAACAACTAACTTGTGTCTTTCCAACCTTACAAAAATACCATTTTTCTAGTAAAACTAACTAAGATACATGCTCCAGGCATTATTAGCTATTTTGCATGTGTTGTTTGAGTTATATATATATATATATATATATATATATATATATATATATATATATATATATATATATATATTTTTTTTTTTTTTCATGGTAAAAAAACACATTTGACAAGTTAAAAGTAGGAATGTCTAAGTCTATCAAATACATGAACCTTTTTCCATATTCGGATCTCCGCCACCAGATGGAGCCCGCGGGCTCAACGTTGAGCCCGCCCACATTGAGGGAAAATAAGCCCCTCCTCGATCTGCGGGCTGCAGCCAGGGGTTACTCAGAAGCACCAACACACACACAATTGAATGCAACGCATACTTCATCAACAGCGATACAGGTTACACTGACGGTAGCCAAATAAAAAACTTTAACACTTTTAGAAATATACGCCACACTGTGAATCCACACCAAACAAGAATGACAAACACATTTCGGGAGAACATCCGCACCGTAACACAACATAAACACAACACAACAAATACCCAGAACCCTTTGTAGCACTAAATCTTCCGGGACGCTACAAGGTGTGTGTGTGTGTGGGGGGGGGGGGGGGGGGGGTTTGGTGGTAGCGGGGGTGTATTTTGTAGCGTCCCGAAAGAGTTAGTGCTGCAAAAGATTCTGGGTATTTGTTCTTTGTGTTTATGTTATGGTACGGTGCGGATGTTCTCCCGAAAAGTGTTTTTTATTTTTGTTTGGTGTGGGTTCACAGTGTGGCGTATATTTCTAACAGTGTTAAAGTTTTTTATACTGGCACCCTCAGTGTAACCTGTATCGCTGTTGATGAAGTATGCGTTGCATTCATTTGTGTATGCGTGCTGAAGCTGCACATATCTTGTGACTGGGTGTGAATGATGTTAGAATTGGGTGTACGAGATATGACTGTTGAACACCTTCGTTCGATAATGAAAGTTGCCTCAGCTCAAAGCCTGAGCCCCGACATTAAAGAACTAGCATCTAAAAAAAGATGCTAGGTATCTGGCTTGGGCACATCAAATTAGATCAGTGTGTTGCAAACTGAGCAGTTTAAAGTCCTGAATGGTTGTTTTATTCATTGTTATTTTATTTTCAAATTTATTAGCCTGTGGAAAAAGTTAATGTTGATATTTACCTCAGAAGGCTGCAAATAGAAAAGAGGCATTCAATTTTTATTTAAATTGTATTTGATATGCAATTGATATTTTTTAATTATTATTATTATTATTTGAAACTCCATTTTGCATGTCACTATAAAGTTATATAAGCCTTGCTTGTTCAATATTCAATGCAAAACTTGTTTGGGTCCCTATTAAAAGGTTAATTTGTTCAACCTTGGCCCGCAGCTTTGTTCAGTTTTAAACTTTGGCCCACTCTGTATTTGAGTTTGACACCCCTGGTGAAGGTGAAGCTCTGTCATCCTGGAGGCCACGGGGAAGACCCAGGACACATTGGGAACACTATGTCTCCCGGCTGGCCTGGGAACGCCTCGGGATCCCCTGAGAAAAGGTCCTAGGTGAGGGATCAGACAAAGAGCAGCTCAAAGACCTTTATGAAAAGTACAAATCGAGGACCTAGATTTTTCTCGCCCAGGCGCAGGTCACCGTGGCTCCCCTGTGGAGCCAGGCGCAGAGGTGGGGCACGATGGCGAGCGACTGGTGGCCGGGCCTGTCTCCATGGGGCCCTGCCGGGCTCATTTCGAAGAGGCAACGTGGGTCAACCCTCCAATGGGCTCACCACTCATGGGCCCATTGAGGTCATAGAGGTCGGATGCAGTGTGAACTGGGCGGAAGCCGAAGGCAGGGCACTTGGCAGTCCGATTATCGGCTACATAAGCTCGCTCTTGGGACGTGGAACGTCACCTCGCTGGGAGGGAAAGAGCCTGAGCTGGTGCGCGAGGTGAAGAAGTTCCGGCTAGATATAGTTGGACTCACTTCGACGCACAGCAAGGGCTCTGGAACCTGTTCTCTCAAGAGGGGCTGGACTCTCTTCCACTCTGGCGTTGCAAGCAATGAGAGGCTGGGGTGGCAATTGTTGTTGCTCAAAGCCTGCACGTTGGACTTTAACCCAGTAGACGAGATGGTAGCTTCCCTCCGCCTTCGGGTTGGGTGACGGGTCCTGACTGTTGTTTGTGTTTACGCACCAAACAGCAGCTCAGAGTACCCACTCTTTTTGGATTCCCTTGAGGGAGTACTGGAGAGTGCTCCCTCGGGTAATTCCCTTGTTCTGTTGGGGGACTTCAATGCTCATGTTGGCAAGGACAGAGAAACCTGGAGAGTCGTGATTGGGAAAAATGGCCACCCGGATCTGAACCCAAGTGGTGCTTTGTTATTGGACTTTTGTGCTCGTCACGGATTGTCCATAACAAACACAATGTTCAAACATAAGGAAGAACTTTGAACATGTCACGAGGGAGGTGCTGGACATTGAGTCTGAGTGGACCATGTTCCGTGCCTCTCTTGTCGAGCCTGCTGATTGGAGCTGTGGCCGCAAGGTGTTTGGTGCCTGTCGTGGCGGTAATCCTAGAACTCGCTGGTGGCCACCAGCAGGGAGGGATGCCGTCAAGCTGAAGAAAGAGCCTATCGGGTCCTTTTGGCTCATGGGACTCCAGAGGCAGCGGGCATACCGACAGGCCAAGCAGTGCCTGGGGAATCTGTGGTGGACTCTCCTATTTCTGGGGCTTAGGTTGCCTAGGTAGTTAAAAAGCTCCTCTGTGGCAAGGCCCCGGTGGTGGATGAGTTCCTTAAGGCTCTGGATACTGTGGGGCTGTCTTGGTTGACAAGACTCTGCAACATCGCGTGAACATTGGGGGTGGTACCTCTGGATTGGCACACCGGGGTGGTGGTTCCTCTCTTTAAGAAGGGGAACCGGAGGGTGTGTTCCAACTATCGTGAAACACACTCCTCAGCCTTCCTGGTAAGGTCTATTCATGTGTACTGGAGAGGAGGAAACTCGGATCCAGGACGAACAGTGTGGTTTTTGTCCTGGTCGTGGAACGGTAGACCAGGTCTATACTCTCGGCAGGGTCCTTGAGTGTGAAGCGACTGGGATGAGAATCAGCACCTCCAAGTCCAAGTCCATGGTTCTCATGCCATCTCCAGGTTGGGGAGGAGATCTTGCCCCAAGTGGAGGAGTTCAAGTACCTAGGAGTCTTGTTCACGAGTGAAGATAGAGTGGATCGAGAGATCCACAGGCGGTTTGGTGCGGCGTCTTCAGTATTGAGGACGCTATATCGATCCGTTGTGGTGAAGAAGGAGCTGAGCCAGAAGGAAAAGCTCTCAATTTACCGTCGATCTACGTTCCCAGCTTTGGGTTATGACCGAAAGGACAAGCGGCCGAAATGCGTTTCCTCTGCCGGGTGGTGGGTCTCTCCCTTAGAGACAGGGTGAGAAGCTCTGTCATCCGGGAGGAACTCAAAGTAAAGCCGCTGCTCCTCCACATTGAGAGGAGCCATGAGGTGGTTCGGGCATCTGCTCAGGATGCCACCCGAACGCCTCTAGGGAGGTGTGGCAGGAGGCCACGGGGAAGACCTAGGACACATTGGAAAGACTATGTCCCCGGTTGGCCTGGGAACGCCTCGGAATACCCCGAGAAGAGCTGGACGAAGTGGCTGGGGAGAGGGAAGTCTGGGATTTTCTGCTCAGGCTGCTGCCCCCGCAACCCGACCTCGGATAAGCGGAAGAAAATGGATGGATTTAGAATGACAGTTATACTGTCAGATTGAGTACAAAAACTAACTAAACCTTACACAATATAATGTTTCTAGTAAAACTCACAAAGATACATATCTCCAGGCATTATTAGCCATTTTGCATGTGTGGTTTAGGAGTTATGTTTAAATAAATAACTGTCAGATTGAGTGTGACAGTAAACTGTCATAGTGAGTAAAACCCTTATTTTGTATTTGCAAAACTTACAAAAACAACTAAATCTAGTTAAACTCACACAGATACAATATTACAGGCATTTTTAGACACAATGCATGTTTGGTTTTAGAGTAATGTTTATATAACTTTCATATTTAGTATGACAGTTATACTGTCATATTGAATAAAAACAACAACTAACTTGTGTCTTTCCAACCTTACAAAATTCCATTTTTCTAGTAAAACTAACTAAGATACATGCTCCAGGCATTATTAGCTATTTTGCATGTGTTGTTTGAGTTATGTTTAAATAACTGTCATATTGAGTGTGACAGTATACTGTCATAAAACCCAATTTTTGTATTTGCAACCCTGATTCTAGTAAAACTCACATATATACAATATTACAGGCAGTTTTGGACATAATGGTTTGGTTTTGGAGTTATGTTTATATAACTTTCATATATAGTATGACAGCTAAACTGTTATATTGAGTAAAAAAACTAACTTGTGTTTGTCATAAAACCCAATTTTTGTATTAGCAAACCATACAACTGATTCAAATAAAACTCACATGGATTCAATATTACAGGCATTTTCAGACATTTTGCATGTTTGGTTTAGGAATTATGTTGTAATACATAATACAATACAAATAATTTTTGTGTTTGCAAGCCTTAAAAAAAGCATATGTTTCCAGGAAAACTCCCAAAGATGCATTATTTCAGGCATTATTAGCCATTTTTCAGGTGTAGTTTAGGAGTTATGTTTAAATAACTGTCATATTGAGTGTGGCGTTATACTGTCATATTGAGTTAAAAAAATCTAACTTGTGTCTTTGCAAACCTTACAAAAGAAAATGTTTCTAGCAACACTCACAAAGATAATTTTTTTCACGCTATTAGACATGTTTCATGTGTATTTAGGAGTTATAATTAAATAACTTTCATATTGAGTGTTACAGTTTTAATGTCATTATGTGTAAAACCTAATTTTTGTATTTGCAAACCTTACAAAAACAATTGATTCTAGTAAAACTTACATAAATTCAATATTACAGGCATTTTTAGACAATTCACATGTTTGGTTTAAAAATTGTGTTTGAATACATTTGTACAAATGAATACATTATTATAAGCAATTTTAGACATGACACACGTTTGGTTCTGGAGTTATGTTTATATAACTTTTATATTTAGTATGACTGTTATACTTTCATATTGAATAAAAAAAAACTAGCTTGTGTCTTTGCAAACTTTACAAAATATCATTATTCTAGTAAAACCAACAAAGATACATGTCTCCAGGCATTATTACCCATTTTGCATGGGTTGTTTAGGAATTATGTTTAAATACATTTTTATTGCTTTTTTCGCATTATCTCAGGATTCTTAGATCATTACTTTCATATTGAGTAAAAAACAAGTTTTTGTTTTTGCAAACTTACAAACTCACATTAATACATTAATACAGGCATTTTTAGACATGACACATGTTTGGTTTTGGAGTTATGTTTATTAACTTTCATATTTAGTATGACTGTTATACTGTCATATTGAATAAGAAAAAACTAGCTTGTGTCTTTGCAAACTTTACAAAAGATAATTTTTCTAGTAAAACTAACAAAGATACATGTCTCCAGGCATTATTACCCATTTTGCACGGGTTGTTTAGGAATTATGTTTAAATAAATTTTTATTGC
This sequence comes from Entelurus aequoreus, assembly GCF_033978785.1. Lineage (NCBI taxonomy): Eukaryota > Metazoa > Chordata > Actinopteri > Syngnathiformes > Syngnathidae > Entelurus > Entelurus aequoreus. The sequence continues at coordinate 64,048 of NW_026908015.1, read as the reverse complement.
TTTTTTCGCATTATCTCAGGATTCTAAAATCCTTACTTTCATATTGAGGAAAAAAACTACTTTTTGTTTTGCAAACCTTACAAACTCACATAAATACATTATTACATGCATTTTTAGACATAACACATGTTTGGTTTTGGAGTTATGTTTTGATAACTTTCATATTTAGTAGGACTGTTATACTGTCATATTTAATTTTAAAAAACTAGCTTGTGTCTTTGCAAACTTTACAAAACATCATTTTTCTAGTAAAACTAACAAAGATACATGTCTCCAGGCATTATTACCCATTTTGCATGGGTTGTTTAGGAATTATGTTTAAATACATTTTTATTGCTTTTTTCGCATTATCTCAGGATTCTAAGATCATTACTTTCATATTGAGTAAAAAACTACTTTTTGTTTTTTCAAACCTTACAAACTCACATAAATACATTATTACAGGCATTTTTAGACATGACACATGTTTGGTTTTGGAGTTATGTTTATATAACTTTCATATTTAGTATGATTGTTATACTGTCATATTGAATTAAAAAAAACTAGCTTGTGTCTTTGCAAACATTACAAAAGATCATTTTTCTAGTAAAACTAACAAAGATACATGTCTCCAGGTATTATTACCCATTTTGCATGGGTTGTTAAGGAATTATGTTTAAAGACATTTTTATTGCTTTTTTCGCATTATCTCAGGATTCTAAGATCATTACTTTCATATTGAGTAAAAAACTACTCTTTGTTTTTGCAAACCTTACAAACTCACATAAATACATTATTACAGTTATTTTTAGACATGACACATGTTTGGTTTTGGAGTTATGTTTATATAACTTTTATATTTAATATGACTGTTATACTGTCATATTGAATTAAAAAAACTAGCTTGTGTCTTTGCAAACTTGACAAAATATCATTTTTCTAGTAAAACTAACAAAGATACATGTCTCCAGGCATTATTACCCATTTTGCATGGGTTGTTTAGGAATTATGTTTGAATACATTTTTATTGCTTTTTTCGCATTATCTCAGGATTCTAAGATCATTACTTTCATATTGAGTAAAAAAACTACTTTTAGTTTTTGCAAACCTTACAAACTCACATAAATACATTATTACAGGCATTTTTAGACATGACACATGTTTGGTTTTGGAGTTATGTTTATATAACTTTCATATTTAGTATGATTGTTATACTGTCATATTGAATTAAAAAAAACTAGCTTGTGTCTTTGCAAACATTACAAAAGATCATTTTTCTAGTAAAACTAACAAAGATACATGTGTCCAGGCATTATTACCCATTTTGCATGGGTTGTTTAGGAATTATGTTTAAATACATTTTTATTGCTTTTTTCGCATTATCTCAGGATTCTAAGATCATTACTTTCATATTGAGTAAAAAACTACTTTTTGTTTTTGCAAACCTTACAAACTCACATAAATACATTATTACAGACATTTTTAGACATGACACATGTTTGGTTTTGGAGTTATGTTTATATAACTTTTATATTTAGTATGACTGTTATACAGTCATATTGAATAAAAAAAAACTAGCTTGTGTCTTTGCAAACTTTACAAAAGATAATTTTTCTAGTAAAACTAACAAAGATACATGTCTCCAGGCATTATTACCCATTTTGCATGGGTTGTTTAGGAATTAACTTTGAATACATTTTTATTGCTTTTTTCGCATTATCTCAGGATTCTAAAATCCTTACTTTCATATTGAGGAAAAAACTACTTTTTGTTTTGCAAACCTTACAAACTCACATAAATACATTATTACAGGCATTTTTAGACATGACACATGTTTGGTTTTGGAGTTATGTTCATATAACTTTCATATTTAGTAGGACTGTTATACTGTTATATTTAATTTTAAAAAACTAGCTTGTGTCTTTGCAAACTTTACAAAACATCATTTTTCTAGTAAAACTAACAAAGATACATGTCTCCAGGCATTATTACACATTTTGCATGGGTTGTTTAGGAATTATGTTTAAAGACATTTTTATTGCTTTATTCGCATTATCTCAGGATTTTAAGATCATTACTTTCATATTGAGTAAAAAACTACTTTTTGTTTTTGCAAACCTAACAAACTCACATTAATACATTATTACAGGCATTTTTAGACATGACACATGTTTGGTTTTGGAGTTATGTTCATATAACTTTCATATTTAGTATGACTGTTATACTGTCATATTGAATAAAAAAAAACTAGTTTGTGTCTTTGCAAACTTTACAAAAGATCATTTTTCTAGTAAAACTAACAAAGATACATGTCTCCAGGCATTATTACCCATTTTGCATGGGTTGTTTAGGAATTATGTTTAAAGACATTTTTATTGCTTTTTTCGCATTATCTCAGGATTCTAAGATCATTACTTTCATATTGAGGAAAACTACTTTTTGTTTTTGCAAACCTTACAAACTCACATAAATACATTATTACAGGCATTTTAATACATGACACATGTTTGGTTTTGGAGATATGTTCATATAACTTTCATATTTAGTATGACTGTTATACTGTCATATTGAATAAAAAAAACTAGTTTGTGTCTTTGCAAACTTTACAAAAGATCATTTTTCTAGTAAAACTAACAAAGATACATGTCTCCAGGCATTATTACCCATTTTGCATGGGTTGTTTAGGAATTATGTTTAAATACATTTTTATTGCTTTTTTCGCATTATCTCAGGATTCTAAGATCATTACTTTCATATTGAGTAAAAAACTACTTTTTGTTTTTGCAAACCTTACAAACTCACATAAATACATTATTACAGACATTTTTAGACATGACACATGTTTGGTTTTGGAGTTATGTTTATATAACTTTTATATTTAGTATGACTGTTATACAGTCATATTGAATAAATAAAAACTAGCTTGTGTCTTTGCAAACTTTACAAAATATAATTTTTCTAGTAAAACTAACAAAGATACATGTCTCCAGGCATTATTACCCATTTTGCATGGGTTGTTTAGGAATTATGTTTAAATACATTTTTATTGCTTTTTTCGCATTATCTCAGGATTCTAAGATCATGACTTTCATATTGAGTAAAAAACTACTTTTTGTTTTTGCAAACCTTACAAACTCAGATAAATACATTATTACAGGCATTTTTAGACATAACACATGTTTGGTTTTGGAGTTATGTTTTGATAACTTTCATATTTAGTAGGACTGTTATACTGTCATATTGAATAAAAAAAACTAGCTTTTGTCTTTGATATCTTTACAAAATATCATTTTTCTAGTAAAACTAACAACGATACATGTCTCCAGGCATTATTAGCCATTTTGCATGGGTTGTTTAGGAATTATGTTTAAATACATTTTTATTGCTTTTTTCGCATTATCTCAGGATTCTAAGATCATTACTTTCATATTGAGTAAAAAACTACTTTTTTTTTTTGCAAAGCTTACAAACTCACATTAATACATTATTACAGGCATTTTTAGACATGACACATGTTTGGTTTTGGAGTTATGTTTATATAACTTTCATATTTAATATGACTGTTATACTGTCATATTGAATTAAAAAAAACTGGTTTGTGTCTTTGCAAACTTTACAAAAGATAATTTTTCCAGTAAAACTAACAAAGATACATGTTTCCAGGCATTATTAGCCATTTTGCATATGTTGTTTAGGAGTAATGTTTAAATACAATTTTATTGCTTTTTTTGCATTATCTCAGGATTTTAAGAACATTACAGTCATATTGAGTAAAAAAACTACTTTTTGTGTTTGCAAGATTTAAAAAAGCATGTGTTTCGAGTAAAACGGCCAAGGATGCATTATTTCAGGCATTATTAGCCATTTTCCATGTGTGGTTTGAGTTATGGTTAAATAACTGTCATATACTGTCAGTTATGACATAGTAAGTAAAACCTAATTTATGTATTTGCAAACCTTACAAAATCATTTAAATCTAGTAAAACTCACATGGTTTCATTACAGACATTTTTAGACATTTTGCATGTTTGGTTTAGGAATTATGTTGGAATCATTTTTTTTAATTTGTTCGTATTTTCTCAGAATTTTAGAACATTACTGTCATATTGAGTAAAGAAATAATTTTTGTGTTTGCAAGCCTTAAAAAAGCATATGTTTCGAGTAAAACTTACAAGAATGCATTATTTCAGGCATTGTTAATCATTTTTCATGTGTAGTTTAAGAGTTATGTTTAAATAACTGTCATATTGAGTGTGGCAGTTATACTGTCATATTGAGTAAAAAAAACTAACCTGTCTTTGCAAACCTTACAAAATAAAATGTTTCTAGTAATACTCACAAAGATAAATTTTTGCATGCATTATTAGACATGCTTCATGTGTGGTTAGGAGTTATAAATAAATAATTGTCATATTGAGTGTTACAGTTTTAATGTCATTATGTGTAAAACCTAATTTTTGTATTTGCAAACCTTACAAAAACAATTGATTCTAGTAAAACTTATATAGATTCAATATTACAGGATTTTTTAGACATTTTACATGTTTGGTTTAAAATTTGTGTTTGAATACATTTGTATTGCTTTTTTCGCATTATCTCAGGATTCTAAGAACATTACTTTCATATTGAGTAAAAAACTACTTTTTGTTTTTGCAAACCTTACAAACTCACATAAATACATTATTACAGGCATTTTTAGACATGACACATGTTTGGTTTTGGAGTTATGTTTATATAACTTTCATATTTAGTATGACTGTTATACTGTCATATTGAATAAAAAAAACTAGCTTGTGTCATTGATATCTTTACAAAAGATCATTTTTTTAAACTAACAACGTTACATGTCTCCCTAGGCATTATTAGCCATTTTGCATGTGTTGTTTAGGAGATAGGTTTAAATACATTTTTATTGCTTTTTTCCCATTATCTCAGGGTTCTAAGAACATTACAGTCAAGTAAAAAACTACTTTTTGTGTTTGCAAAATATAAAACTCAGTAAAACTCCCAATGATTCATTATTTCAGGCATTATTAGCCATTTTTTTGTGTGGTTTATGAGTTATGTTTAAATAACTGTCATATTGAGTGTGATTTTGTCATTGTGAGTAAAACCTAATTTTTGTATTTGCAAACCTTACAAAAACAACCGATTCTAGGAAAAGTCACATTGATACAATATTACAGGCATGTTTAGACATAATGCATGTTTGGTTTTGGAGTTTTATTTATCTAACCTGCTTTCTGAGCCGCCACCTTTGTGGTTTGCGTGTCCCACTGATCCAGGACAAACAGGTCCTAGGTGAGGGATCAGACAAAGAGCAGCTCAAAGACCTTTATTAAAAGTACAATTGAGGACCTAGATTTTTTCTCGCCCGGACGCAGGTCACCGTGGCTCCCCTGTGGAGCCAGGCCCAGAGGTGTGGCACGATGGCGATTGACGGGCCAGTCCCCATGGGGCCCAGCCGTGCTCAGCTCGAAGAGGCAACGTGGATCCCCCCTCCAGGGCTCACCACTCATGGGCTGGGTCATAGAGGGTGCAGTGTGAGCTGGGCGGCAGCCGAAGGCAGGGCACCTGGTGGTCCGATTATCGGCTACATAAGCTCGCTCTTGGGACATGGAACGTCACCTCGCTGGGAGGGAAGGAGCCTGAGCTGGTGCATGAGGTGGAGACGTTCCCGGCTAGATATAGTTGGACTCACAGCAAGGGCTCTGGAACCTGTTCTCTCAGAGGGGCTGGACTGAGCTGAACTTTCATTACTTGCAACGCCAGAGTGGAAGAGATTCCACACTGGCGTTGCATCTAATGAGAGGCTGGGGTGGCAATTCTTGTTGCCCCCCGGCTCAAAGCCTGCACGTTGGACTTTAAACCCAATAGACGAGATGGTAGCTTCCTTCAGCCTTCGGGTTGGGTGACGGGTCCTGACTGTTGTTTGTGTTTACACACCAAACAGCAGCTCAGAGTACCAACTCTTTTTGGATTCCCTTGAGGGAGGACTGGAGAGTGCTCCCTCGGGTGATTCCCTTGTTCTGCTGGTGGACTTCAACGCTATGTTGGCAACGACAGTGAAACCTGGAGAGTCGTGATTGGGAAAAATGGCCACCCGGATCTGAACCCAAGTGGTGCTTTGTTATTGGACTTTTGTGCTTGTCACGGATTGTCCATAACAAACACAATGTTCAAACATAAGGGTGTCCATATGTGCACTTGGCACAAGGACACCCTCGGCCGCATGATTGACTTTGTAGTTGTGTCATGGGATTTGCGGCCTCATGTTTTGGACACTCGGTGAAGAGAGGGGCAGAGCTTTCCACCAACCACCACCTGGTGGTGAGCTGGCTCCGATGTTAGGGGAGGATGCCGGTCAGACCTGGCAGGCCCAAACGCATTGTATGGGTCTGCTGGGAACACCTAGCAGAGTCTCCTGAAGAACTTTGAACATGTCCGGAAGAACTTTGAACATGTCACGAGGGAGGTGCTGGACATTGAGTCTGAGTGGACCATGTTCCGTTCCTCTCTTGTTGAGCCAGCTGATTGAAGCTGTGGCCGCAAGGTGTTTGGTGCCTGTCGTGGCGGTAATCCACCAGCAGTGAGGGATGCTGTCAAGCTGAAGAAAGAGCCACCGGGTCCTTTTGGCTCATGGGACTCCAGAGGCAGTGGGCATACCGACAGGCCAAGCGAGACCTCCTCAGTCCCACCAACACGTCTTCCTATGAGGAAACAGTGCCTGGGAAGTCTGTGGTGGGCTCTCCTATTTCTGGGGCTGAGGTTGCCAAGGTAGTTAAAAAGCTCCTCGGTGGCAAGGCCCCGGGGGTATGAGCTCTGGATGCTGTGGGGCAGTCTTGGTTGACAAGACTCTGCAACATTGCGTCTACATCGGGGGCGGTACCTCTGGATTGGCAGACCGGGGTGGTGGTTCCTCTCTTTAAGAAGGGGACCGGAAGGGTGTGTTCCAACTATCGTAGATCACACTCCTCAGCCTTCCCGGTAAGGTCTATTCATGTGTAATGGAGAGGAGGAACCTCGGATCCAGGACGAACAGTGTGGTTTTCGTCCTGGTCGTGGAACGGTAGACCAGCTCTATACTCTCGGCAGGGTCCTTGAGTGTGCATGGGAGTTTGCCCAACCAGTCTACATAAGTTTTGTGGACTTGGAGAAGACATTCGACCTTGGCCCCCGGTAAATCCTGTGGGGAGTGCTCAGAGAGTATGGAGTATCGGCATGTCTGATTGTGGCGGGTGTCTCCCTGTATGATCAGTGTCAGAGCTTGGTCCGCATTGCCGGCAGTATGTCGGACCCCTTTCCAGTGAGGGTTGGACTCCGCTAAGGCTGCCCTTTGTCACCGATTCTGTTCATAACTTTAATGGACAGAATATCTAGGCGCAGTCAAGGCTTTGAGGATCCCCTCAACGCCATGACTGCGCCTGGTTTGGTGGCTGCAGGATTAGGTCTCTGCTTTTTGCAGATGATGTGGTCCTGATGGCTTCAACTGGCCAAGATCTTCAGCTTTCATTGGATCGGTTCGCAGTGAAGCGACTGGGATGAGAATCAGCACCTCCAAGTCAGAGTCCATGGTTCTCGCCCGGGAAAGGGTGGAGTGCCATCTCGAGGTTTGGAAAGAGATCTTTCCCCAAGTGAAGGAGTTCAAGTACCTAGGAGTCTTGTTCACGAGTGAGGATAGAGTGGATTGTGAGATCTACAGGCGGATCGGTGCGGTGTCTTCAGTAATGAGGACGCTATATCGATCCGTTGTGGTGAAGAAGGAGCTGAGCCAGAAGGAAAAGCTTTCAATTTACCGGTCGATCAACGTTCCCATCCTCACCTATGGTCATGAGCTTTGGGTTATGACCGAAAGGACAAGGTCACGGGTACAAGCGGCCGAAATGAGTTTCCTCCGCCGGGTGGTGGGTCTCTCCCTTAGAGATAGGGTGAGAAGCTCTGTCATCTGGGAGGAACTCAGTGTAAAGCCGCTGCTCCTCCACATTGAGAGGAGCCAGATGAGGTGGTTCGGGCATCTGCTCAGGATGCCACCCGAACGCCTCCCTAGGTCCGAACGGCAGGAGGCCATGGGGAAGACCTAGGATACATTGGAAAGACTATGGCCTGGGAACGCCTCGGGATCCCCCGAGAAGAGCTGGACGAAGTGGCTGGGGAGAGGGAAGTCTGGGCTCTCTGCTTAGGCTGCTGCCCCCGCAACCCGACCTCGGATAAGCGGAAGAAAATGGATGGATTTAGTATGACAGTTACACTGTCATATTGAGTGTGACAGTATACTGTCATAAAACCCAATTTTTGTATTTGCAAACCTGATTCTAGTAAAACTCACATCTATACAATTTTGGACATAATGCACGTTTGGTTTTGGAGTTATGTTCATATAACTTTAATATATAGTATGACATCTATACTGTTATAATGAGTAAAAAAACTAACTTGTGTCTGTCATAAAACTCAATTTTTGTATTTGCAAATCTTACAAAAACAAATGATTCTAGTAAAACTCACATGGATTCAATATTACAGGCATTTTTAGACATTTTGCATGTTTGGTTTAGGAATTATGTTGGAATACATTTGTATTGCTTTTTTCACATTATCTCAGCATTTTAAGAACTTACTGTCATATTGAGTAAAAAAAACTTTTTGTGTTTGCAAGCCTTAAAAAAACAACCGATTCTAGTAAAACTCACATTGATACAATATTACAGGCATGTTTAGACATCTTGCATGTTTGGTTTTGGAGTTATGTTTATATAACCTGCTTTCTGAGCCGCCACCTTTGTGGTTTGCGTGTCCCACTGATCCTAGGAGCTATGTTGTCCGGGGGCTTCTATGCCCCCTGGTAGGGTCCCCCAAGACAAACAGGTCCTAGGTGAGGAATCAGACAAAGAGCAGCTCAAAGACCTTTATGAAAAGTACAAATCGAGGACCTAGATATTTTCTCGCCCGGACGCGGGTCACCGTGGCTCCCCTGTGGAGCCAGGCCCAGAGGTGGGGCACGATGGCGAGCGACTGGTGCCCATGGGGCCCAGCTCGAAGAGGCAACGTGGGTCCCCCCTGCAATAGGCTCAGCACTCATGGGCTGGGTCATAGAGGTCGGGTGCAGTGTTAGCTGGGCGGAAGCCGAAGGCAGGGCACTTAGCGGTCCGATTATCGGCTACATAAGCTCGCTCTTGGGACGTGGAACGTCACCTCGCGAGGTGGAGAAGTTCCCGGCTAGATAAAGCTGGACTCACTTCGACGCACAGCAAGGACTCTGGAACCTGTTATCTCAAGAGGGGTTGGACTCTCTTCCACTCTGGCGTTGCAAGTAATGAGAGGCTGGGTTGGCAATTCTTGTTGCCCCCCGGCTTAAAGCCTGCACGTTGGACTTAACCCAGAAGACGAGATGGTATTTTCCCTCCGCTTTCGGGTTGGGTGACGGGTCCTGACTGTTGTTGGTGTTTACGCACCAAACAGCAGCTCAGAGTACCCACTCTTTTTGGATTCCCTTGAGAGTGCTCCCTCGGGTGATTCCCTTGATCTGCTGGGGGTCTTCAACGCTCATGTTGGCAACGACTTTGAAACCTGGAGAGTCGTGATTGGGAAAAATGGCCACCCGGATCTGAACCCAAGTGGTGCTTTGTTATTGGACTTTTGTGCTCGTCACGGATTGTCCATAACAAACACAATGTTCAAACATAAGGGTGTCCATATGTGCACTTGGCACCAGGACACCCTCGGCCGCAGTTCCATGATTGACTTTGTAGTTGTGTCATGAGATTTGCGGACACTCGGGTGAAGAGAGGGGCGAGCTTTCTACCGATCACCACCTGGTGAGCTGGCTCCGATGGTGGGGTAGGATCCCGGACAGACCTGGCAGGCCCAAACGCATTGTGAGAGTCTTTTGGGAATGCCTAGCAGAGTCTCCTGTCAGAGAGAGTTTCTTTTTCCACCTCCGGAGGAACTTTGAACATGTCACAAAGGAGGTGCTGGACATTGAGTCTGAATGGATCTTGTTCCGTGCCTCTCTTTTCAAGCCAGCTGATTGGAGCTGTGGCCGCAAGGTGTTTGGTGCCTGTCGTGGCGGTAATCCTAGAACCCGCTGGTGGCCACCAGCAGTGCGGGATGCAGTCAAGCTGAAGAAAGAGCTTATCTGGTCCTTTTGGCTCATGGGACTCCAGAGGCATACCGACAGGCCAAGCAGTGCCTGGGGAATCTGTGGTGGGCTCTCCTATTTCTGGGGCTGAGGTTGCCAAGGTAGTTAAAAAGCTCCTCGGTGGCAAGGCCCCGGGGGTGGATGAGCTCCATCCGGAGTTCCTTAAGGCTCTGGATGCTGTGGGGCTGTTTTAGTTGACAAGACTCTGCAACATCGCGTGGACATCAGGGGCGGTACCTCTGGATTGGCAGACCGGGGTGGTGGTTCCTCTCTTTAAGAAGGGGAACCGGAGGGTGTGTTCCAACTATCGTAGATCGCACTCCTCAGCCTTCCCGGTAAGGTCTATTCATGTGTACTGGAGAGGAGGAACCTCGGATCCAGGACGAACAGTGTGGTTTTCGTCCTGGTCGTGGAATGGTAGACCAGCTCTATACTCTCGGCAGGGTCCTTGAGTGTGCATGGGAGTTTGTCCAACCGGTCTACATGTGCTTTTTGGACTTGGAGAAGACATTCGACCGTGGCCACCCCGGGAAGTCCTGTGGGGAGTGCTCAGAGAGTATGGGGTATCGGCATGTCTGATTGTGGCGGGTCGCTCCCTGTATGATCAGTGTCAGAGCTTGGTCCGCATTGCCAGCAGTAAGTCGGACCCCTTTCCAGGGAGGGTTGGACCGGAGTCCAACCCTCGTGTTGGCTGCCCTTTGTCACCAAATGTGTTCATAAATTTTAGGGACAGAATTTCTAGGCGCAGTCATGGCGTTGAGGGGATCTGGTTTGGAGGCTGCAGGATTAGGTCTCTCCTTTTTGCAGATGATGTGGTCCTTTTGGCTTTAACTGGCCAGGATCTTCAGCTCTCATTGGATTGGTTCGCAGCCGAGTGTGAAGCGACTGGGATGAGAATCAGCACCTCCAAGTCCGAGGTTCTCGCCCGGGAAAGGGTGGAGTGCCATCTCGAGGTTGGGCAGGAGATCTTGCCCCAAGTGGATGAGTTCAAGTACCTGGAGTCTTGTTCATGAGTGAGGGAAGAGTGGATCATGAGATGCACAGGCTGATCGGTGCGGCGTCTTCAGTAATGAGGACGCTATATCGATTTGTTGTGGTAAGAAGGAGCTGCGCCAGAAGGAAAAGCTCTCAATTTACCGGTCAAATATACGCTTCACAGCATAATACTGTCATCTGTTTAGCGGCATTACACTGCTATTTTAGTGTATCTACTGTAATATCCATTAACAGTTAATTACAGTAAAATAATTGTAAGCACTTTAGACTGAGCTTTACAGTATAATGCCACTAGAAGTTAATGAGTTGAACTTTTAATTTTTCAAAATCAAAATCCCTGCAATCTGCTGGCATAAAAATGACTGGAGAAATGGCCTTGCAAGATTATGTTTTTATTAACCAATTATTTTAAAGTGCATCAAATACATTCAAAGTACATTTAGTGCATTCTTCTTATTTTCAGTAAAGCATTTTAACATTTATAACATGTCCACTTAATTTCTAACTGGAGACAAAACACTGAACACGAGTCCAGTGTTTAGTTGTCGGCTACATAAAGCCCCACTCAAAGTCTGTGAGATGTTTTATAAGGGTGGCTACGTGAGGATTTACAGTTGCTGCCTTTTTCTGGACCAGCTTCCTGGTCTTCTTGGACACCACCTTTCCCTGGCTAGCCTTTGTTCCCTTCTCAGGGTTAACGCCAATGAATCGCCTAAAAAAGAGAGAAAGCATATTAGATATTCTGTTGTGATTGAAGATTACTTGCAGTCGATACAAAACCCCCCTCACATTTTTATTTAGGAATATGCACTGCACAAATATTAATATCAATTTTAGGATATATGTGAGCCTATACCATAACCACAGCTGTAGATGAGTGAATGCTCTAAAACCCATTAAGACAAATCTAGAGAGGAAGACAATGCTAAAGCCTCCCCAATCCCTCTCTCTATTTATGTTTTCTCTCCATCTACGGGACCGTGTATTTACGCTGATGTTTCCGGCTTTCACCCATTTAACATATCGTTACCTGCTCATTACCTATCTTCTCTGCATCCTGGGGTCACACTGGTGCTTCTTGCCTTTACCCATTCAACATATCTTTACCTGCACATTACCTACCTTCTCTGCATAGTGTGGTCATGCTGGTGCTTTCTACCTTTACCCATTCAACATATCTTTACCTGCACATTGCCTACCTTCTCTGTATCCTGGAGTCAAGCTGGTGTTTCCTGCCTTTACTCATTCAACATATCGTTACCTGCACATTACCTACCTTCTCTGTATCCTGGCGTCTAGCTGGTGTTTCCTGCCTTCACCCATTCAACATATCTTTACCTGCACATTACCTAACTTCCCTGCATCCTTGGGTCACACTGGTGCTTCTTTCTTTCACCATACAACATATCTTCACCTGCACATACCTACCTTGTCTGCATGGCCTCGACCACACCTGCGCTTCCTTCTTTCACCCATTCAACATACCTTCACCCGCACATTACCTACCTTCCCTGCATGGTGGGTTTGGCTCTACCTGGCGGTGCCACACGGCACCAACTGTCAATCAACTATCCATGTAGAAAACAATGGAGGCTTGGTTAAAGCATAGTGGACATGTTCCATAAATATTGATGTTAAAGATTTCTTTTTTTGTGAAGAAATGTTGAGAATGAAGTTCATGAATCCAGATGGATCTCTATTGCAATCCCCAAAGAGGGCACTTTAATTTGATTACTTCTATGTGTAAAAATCTTTATCTATATTTGAATCACTTGTTTATTTTTCAACAAGTTTTTAGTTATTTTTATATCTTTTTTTCCAAATAGTTCAAGAAAGACCACAACAAATGAGCAATATTTTGCACTGTTATACAATTTAATAAATCAGAAACTGATGACATAGTGTTGTATTTTACTTCTTTATCTCTTTTTTTCAACCAAAAATGCTTTGCTCTGATTAGGGGGTACTTGAATTTAAAAAATGTTCACAGGGGTACATCACTGAAAAAAGGTTGAGAACCACTGTCCTAAGGCAGTGGTTCTCAACCTTTTTTCAGTGCTGTGAACATTTTTTTAATGCAAGTAGACCTCCATGTCTTCATAACAGGAATATCCTGAATTCTCAAGTTGCATATCACAATAGTCATCATTAGTGTTAATAACACAAGAGCTGCTTGGATTTGCTGTTGAGCAAGTCAAACTTCGTTCAGTGTAGCCGTAGTGCTTCCTTGACACGTGCGATGTGAAAGTAGACTTAACTGTAAATCTTTTTTCACATTGACTGAAGGGGCACGTAACTGTCCTACCTTCGGTAATATGACTTTTCAAATGCAGGAGAAGGGCCCGTATATCATCGCACTTCGCGCTACATGAGACAATATTACAAGGTAAACCTTCTGCGCTATACATATCAGTCCTACTCTTGCCATATTTATGACGACGGCTGTGAGTTTTGAAGGCTGAGAAGTTGGAAAAAACTCTTGTGCATTTAGGGAAAGCACACTTAAACGATGCATTAGGCATACAACTATGACTTCGCATGTGTCTAACATACGCAAATACATTGCTGCAAGTCGTAGCACATATGTTGCAAGTTATCATCTTTTATGATGACTATGACAAAAAAGAAGAAAACTTAGCTAGCTAGCATGCGCGTGGTCAACGATAGTGTCTGTGATGCTGACATTTCGGACTTTATAAATATATATATAAAGTAATTCAAACAGAAAATGACACATCAAGGTACAAGTGACTCTTACCTTGTTATCAAAAACACACGATGCAGTAGGATGGATTTAGCAGGGTCGGCCAGGTGAAATGAAGCTCGGTTGGACGAATTGTGGGCGGACCCAAGAAACAAGTCTGAAAAATACTGAATTACACTGTAGGTTTTACAGTAACTTACTGCTGGTCGATATTTTTTGAAAAATGCAACAAAATTTACAGTACTTAACTGCATTTAAGAAGAACATGATAGGTTGATTGGCAACACTAAATTGGCCCTAGTGTGTGAATGTGAGTGTGAATGTTGTCTGTCTATCTGTGTTGGCCCTGCGATGAGGTGGCGACTTGTCCAGGGTGTACCCCGCCTTCCGCCCGATTGTAGCTGAGATAGGCTCCAGCGCCCCCCGCGACCCCGAAGGGAATAAGCGGTAGAAAATGGATGGATGGATGGAGTATATAACTGTAATTGTATTTTTTATTTTTACAGTAATTTTTTACAGTGAAGGTCATGGGTGTCAAACTCTGGCCCGTGGGGGGGGGGGGGGGGGGTTTGGTGGTAGCGGGGGTGTATTTTGTAGCGTCCCGAAAGAGTTAGTGCTGCAAAAGATTCTGGGTATTTGTTCTTTTGTGTTTATGTTGTGTTACGGTGCGGATGTTCTCCCGAAAAGTGTTTTTTATTTTTGTTTGGTGTGGGTTCACAGTGTGGCGTATATTTCTAACAGTGTTAAAGTTTTTTATACTTCCACCCTCAGTGTAACCTGTATCGCTGTTGATGAAGTATGCGTTGCATTCATTTGTGTATGCGTGCTGAAGCTGCACATATCTTGTGACTGGGTCTGAATGATGTTAGAATTGGGTGTACGAGATATGACTGTTGAACACCTTGTTCGATAATGAAAGTTGCCTCAGCTCAAAGCCTGAGCCCCGACATTAAAGAACTAGCATCTAAAAAAAGATGCCAGGTATCTGGCTTGGGAAAATCAAATTAGATCAGTGTGTTGCAAACTGAGCAGTTTAAAGTCCTGAATGGTTGTTTTATTCATTGTTATTTTCTTTTCAAATTTATTAGCCTGTGGAAAAAGTTAATGTTGATATTTACCTCAGAAGGCTGCAAATAGAAAAGAGGCATTCAATTTTTATTTAAATTGTATTTGATATGCAATTGATATTTTTTAATGATTATTATTATTATTTGAAACTCCATTTTGCATGTCACTATAAAGTTATATAAGCCTTGCTTGTTCAATATTCAATGCAAAACTTGTTTGGGTCCCTATTAAAAGGTTAATTTGTTCAACCTTGGCCCGCGGCTTTGTTCAGTTTTAAACTTTGGCCCACTCTGTATTTGAGTTTGACACCCCTGGTGAAGGTGAAGCTCTGTCACCCTGGAGGCCACGGGGAAGACCCAGGACACATTGGGAACACTATGTCTCCCGGCTGGCCTGGGAACGCCTCAGGATCCCCTGAGAAAAGGTCCTAGGTGAGGGATCAGACAAAGAGCAGCTCAAAGACCTTTATGAAAAGTACAAATCGAGGACCTAGATTTTTTCTCGCCCAGGCGCATGTCATCGTGGCTCCCCTGTGGAGCCAGGCGCAGAGGTGGGGCACGATGGCGAGCGACTGGTGGCCGGGCCTGTCTCCATGGGGCCCTGCCGGGCTCAGCTCGAAGAGGCAACGTGGGTCAACCCTCCAATGGGCTCACCACTCATGGGCCCATTGAGGTCATAGAGGTCGGATGCAGTGTGAACTGGGCGGCAGCCGGAGGCAGGGCACTTGGCGGTCCGATTATCGGCTACATAAGCTCGCTCTTGGGACGTGGAACGTCACCTCGCTGGGAGGGAAAGAGCCTGAGCTGGTGCGCGAGGTGAAGAAGTTCCGGCTAGATATAGTTGGACTCACTTCGACGCACAGCAAGGGCTCTGGAACCTGTTCTCTCAAGAGGGGCTGGACTCTCTTCCACTCTGGCGTTGCAAGCAATGAGAGGCTGGGGTGGCAATTGTTGTTGCTCAAAGCCTGCACGTTGGACTTTAACCCAGTAGACGAGATGGTAGCTTCCCTCCGCCTTCGGGTTGGATGACGGGTCCTCACTGTTGTTTGTGTTTACGCACCAAACAGCAGCTCAGAGTACCCACTCTTTTTGGATTCCCTTGAGGGAGTACTGGAGAGTGCTCCCTCGGGTGATTCCCTTGTTCTGTTAGGGGACTTCAATGCTCATGTTGGCAAGGACAGTGAAACCTGGAGAGTCGTGATTGGGAAAAATGGCCACCCGGATCTGAACCCAAGTGGTGCTTTGTTATTGGACTTTTGTGCTCGTCACGGATTGTCCATAACAAACACAATGTTCAAACATAAGGAAGAACTTTGAACATGTCACGAAGGAGGTGCTGGACATTGAGTCTGAGTGGACCATGTTCCGTGCCTCTCTTGTCGAGTCTGCTGATTGGAGCTGTGGCCGCAAGGTGTTTGGTGCCTGTCGTGGCGGTAATCCTAGAATTCGCTGGTGGCCACCAGCAGTGAGGGATGCCGTCAAGCTGAAGAAAGAGCCTATCGGGTCCTTTTGGCTCATGGGACTCCAGAGGCAGCGGGCATACCGACAGGCCAAGCAGTGCCTGGGGATTCTGAGGTGGACTCTCCTATTTCTGGGGCTTAGGTTGCCTAGGTAGTTAAAAAGCTCCTCTGTGGCAAGGCCCCGGTGGTGGATGAGTTCCTTAAGGCTCTGGATACTGTGGGGCTGTCTTGGTTGACAAGACTCTGCAACATCGCGTGAACATTGGGGGCGGTACCTCTGGATTGGCAGACCGGGGTGATGGTTCCTTTCTTTAAGAAGGGGAACCGGAGGGTGTGTTCCAACTATCGTGAAACACACTCCTCAGCCTTCCCGGTAAGGTCTATTCATGTGTACTGGAGAGGAGGAAACTCGGATCCAGGACGAACAGTGTGGTTTTCGTCCTGGTCGTGGAACGGTAGACCAGGTCTATACTCTCGGCAGGGTCCTTGAGTGTGAAGCGACTGGGATGAGAATCAGCACCTCCAAGTCCAAGTCCATGGTTCTCGCGCAGGAAAGGTTTGAGTGCCATCTCCAGGTTTGGGAGGAGATCTTGCCCCAAGTGGAGGAGTTCAAGTACCTAGGAGTCTTGTTCACGAGTGAGGATAGAGTGGATCGAGAGATCCACAGGCGGATTGGTGCGGCGTCTTCAGTATTGAGGACGCTATATCGATCCGTTGTGGTGAAGAAGGAGCTGAGGCAGAAGGAAAAGCTCTCAATTTACCGTCGATCTACGTTCCCAGCTTTGGGTTATGACCGAAAGGACAAGCGGCCGAAATGCGTTTCCTCTGCCGGGTGGTGGGTCTCTCCCTTAGAGACAGGGTGAGAAGCTCTGTCATCCGGGAGGTACTCAAAGTAGAGCTGCTGCTCCTCCACATTGAGAGGAGCCATGAGGTGGTTCGGGCATCTGCTCAGGATGCCACCCGAACGCCTCTAGGGAGGTGTGGCAGGAGGCCACGGGGAAGACCTAGGACACATTGGAAAGACTATGTCCCCGGCTGGCCTGGGAACGCCTCGGAATACCCCGAGAAGAGCTGGACGAAGTGGCTGGGGAGAGGGAAGTCTGGGATTTTCTGCTCAGGCTGCTGCCCCCGCAACCCGACCTCGGATAAGCGGAAGAAAATGGATGGATTTAGAATGACAGTTATACTGTCAGATTGAGTACAAAAACTAACTAAACCTTACACAATATAATGTTTCTAGTAAAACTCACAAAGATACATATCTCCAGGCATTATTAGCCATTTTGCATGTGTGGTTTAGGAGTTATGTTTAAATAAATAACTGTCAGATTGAGTGTGACAGTAAACTGTGATAGTGAGTAAAACCCTTATTTTGTATTTGCAAACCTTACAAAAACAACTAAATCTAGTTAAACTCACACAGATACAACATTACAGGCATTTTTAGACATAATGCATGTTTGGTTTTAGAGTTATGTTTATATAACTTTCATATTTAGTATGACAGTTATACTGTCATATTGAATAAAAAAAACAACTAACTTGTGTCTTTGCAAACCTTACAAAATACCATTTTTCTAGTAAAACTAACTAAGATACATGCTCCAGGCATTATTAGCCATTTTGCATGTGTTGTTTGAGTTATGTTTAAATAACTGTCATATTGAGTGTGACAGTATACTGTCATAAAACCCAATTTTTGTATTTGCAACCCTGATTCTAGTAAAACTCACATATATACAATATTACAGGCAGTTTTGGACATAATGCATGTTTGGTTTTGGAGTTATATTTATATAACTTTCATATATATAGTATGACAGCTAAACTGTTATATTGAGTAAAAAAACTAACTTGTGTTTGTCATAAAACCCAATTTTTGTATAGCAAACCATACAACTGTTTCAAATAAAACTCACATGGGTTCATTACAGGCATTTTCAGACATTTTGCATGTTTGGTTTAGGAATTATGTTGTAATACATTTGTATTGCTTTTTTCACATTATCTCAGGATTTTTAGAACATTACTGTCATATTGAGTAAAAAAATAATTTTTGTGTTCGCAAGCCTTAAAAAAAGCATATGTTTCCAGTAAAACTCCCAAAGATGCATTATTTCAGGCATTATAAGCCATTTTTCAGGTGTGGTTTAGGAGTTATGTTTAAATAACTGTCATATTGAGTGTGGCGTTATACTGTCATATTGAGTTAAAAAAACTAACTTGTGTCTTTGCAAGCCTTACAAAAGAAAATGTTTCTAGCAACACTCACAAAGGTAATTTTTTTCACGCTATTAGACATGTTTCATGTGTATTTAGAAGTTATAATTAAATAACTTTCATATTGAGTGTTAAAGTTATAATGTCATTATGTGTAAAACCTAATTTTTGTATTTGCAAACCTTACAAAAACAATTGATTCTAGTAAAACTTACATGGATTCAATATTACAGGCATTTTTAGACAATTTACATGTTTGGTTTAAAAGTTGTGTTTGAATACATTTGTATTGCTTTTTTCGCATTATCTCAGGACTCTAAGATCATTACTTTCATATTGAGTAAAACACTACTTTTTGTTTTTGCAAACCTTACAAACTCACATAAATTAATTATTACAGACATTTTTAGACATGACACATGTTTGGTTTTGGAGTTATGTTTATATAACTTTTATATTTAGTATGAATGTTATACTGTCATATTGAATAAAAAAAACTAGCTTGTGTCTTTGCAAACTTTACAAAAGATCATTTTTCTAGTAAAACTAACAAAGATACATGTCTCCAGGCATTATTACCCATTTTGCATGGGTTGTTTAGGAATTATGTTTAAATACATTTTTATTGCTTTTTTCGCATTATCTCAGGATTCTTAGATCATTACTTTCATATTGAGTAAAAAACTACTTTTTGTTTTAGCAAACCTTACAAACTCACATAAATACATTATTACTGGCATTTTTAGACATGACACATGTTTGGTTTTGGAGTTATGTTTATATAACTTTTATATTCAGTATGACTGTTATACTGTCATATTGAATAAAAAAAACTAGCTTGTGTCTTTGCAAACTTTACAAAATATAATTTTTCTAGTAAAACTAACAAAGATACATGTCTCCAGGCATTATTACCCATTTTGCATGGGTTGTTTAGGAATTATGATTAAATACAATTTTATTGCTTTTTTCGCATTATCTCAGGATTCTTAGATCATTACTTTCATATTGAGTAAAAAACTACTTTTTGTTTTTGCAAACCTTACAAACTCACATAAATACATTATTACAGGCATTTTTAGACATAACACATGTTTGGTTTTGGAGTTATGTTTTGATAACTTTCATATTTAGTAGGACTGTTATACTGTCATATTTAATTTTAAAAAACTAGCTTGTGTCTTTGCAAACTTTACAAAATATCATTTTTCTAGTAAAACTAACAAAGATACATGTCCCCAGGCATTATTAGCCATTTTGCATGGGTTGTTTAGGAATTATGTTTAAATACATTTTTATTGCTTTTTTCGCATTATCTCAGGATTCTAAAATCCTTACTTTCATATTGAGGAAAAAACTACTTTTTGTTTTTGCAAACCTTACAAACTCACATAAATACATTATTATAGGCAATTTTAGACATGACACACGTTTGGTTCTGGAGTTATATTTATATAACTTTCATATTTAGTATGACTGTTATACTGTCTTATTGGGAAAAAAAAAACTAGCTTGTGTCTTTGCAAACTTTACAAAAGATACATTTTCTAGTAAAACTAACAAAAGATACATGTCTCCAGGCATTATTACCCATTTTGCCTGGGTTGTTCAGGAGTTATGTTTAAATACATTTTTGTTGCTTTTTTCGCATTATCTCAGGATTCTAAGATCATTACTTTCATATTGAGTAAAAAACTAGTTTTTGTTTTTGCAAACCTTACAAACTCACATTAATACATTATTACAGGCATTTTTAGACATGACACATGTTTGGTTTTGGAGTTATGTTTATATAACTTTCATATTTAGTATGACTGTTATACTGTCATATTGAATAAAAAAAACTGGCTTGTGTCTTTGCAAACTTTACAAAAGATCATTTTTCCAGTAAAACTAAAAAAGATACGTGTTCCCAGGCATTATTAGCCATTTTGCATATGTTGTTTAGGAGTAATGTTTAAATACATTTTTATTGCTTTTTTCGCATTATCTCAGGATTTTAAGAACATTACAGTCAAATTGAGTAAAAAAACTACTTTTTGTATTTGCAAGATTTAAAAAAGCATGTGTTTCGAGGAAAACGGCCAAGGATGCATTATTTCAGGCATTATTAGCCATTTTTCATGTGTGGTTTGAGTTATGGTTAAATAACTGTCATATACTGTCAGTTATGACATAGTAAGTAACACCTAATTTATGTATTTGCAAACCTTACAAAATCATTTCAATCTAGTAAAACTCACATGGATTCAATATTACAGACATTTTTAGACATTTTGCATGTTTGGTTTAGGAATTATGTTGGAATCATTTTTATTAATTTGTTTGTATTTTCTCAGAATTTTAGAACATTACTGTCATATTGAGTAAAAAAATAATTTTTGTGTTTGCAAGCCTTAACAAAGCATATGTTTCGAGTAAAACTTACAAGAATGCATTATTTCAGGCATTGTTAGTCATTTTTCATGTGTAGTTTAAGAGTTATGTTTAAATAACTGTCATATTGAGTGTGGCAGTTATACTGTCATATTGAGTAAAAAAAAACTAACCTGTATTTGCAAACCTTACAAAAGAAAATGTTTCTAGTAACACTCACAAAGATAATTTTTTTCACGCATGATTAGACATGTTTCATGTGTGGTTAGGAGTTATAAATAAATAATTGTCATATTGAGTGTTACAGTTTTAATGTCATTATGTGTAAAACCTAATTTTTGTATTTGCAAACCTTACAAAAACAATTGATTCTAGTAAAACTTATATAGATTCAATATTACAGGCATTTTTAGACATGTTACATGTTTTGTTTAAAATGTGTATTTCAATACATTTGTATTGCTTTTTTTGCATTATCTCAGGATTCTAAGAACATTACTTTCATATTGAGTAAAAAACTACTTTTTGTTTTTGCAAACCTTACAAACTCACATAAATACATTATTACAGGCATTTTTAGACATGACACATGTTTGGTTTTGGAGTTATGTTTATATAACTTTCATATTTAGTATGACTGTTATACTGTCATATTGAATAAAAAAAACTAGCTTGTGTCTTTGATATCTTTACAAAAGATCATTTTTTTAAACTAACAACGTTACATGTCTCCCTAGGCATTATTAGCCATTTTGCATGTGTTGTTTAGGAGTTAGGTTTAAATACATTTTTATTGCTTTTTTCCCATTATCTCAGGGTTCTAAGAACATTACAGTCAAGTAAAAAACTACTTTCTGTGTTTGCAAAATGTAAAACTCAGTAAAACTCCCAATGATTCATTATTTCAGGCATTATTAGCCATTTTTTTGTGTAGTTTATGAGTTATGTTTAAATAACTGTCATATTCAGTGTGATTTTGTCATTGTGAGTAAAACCTAATTTTTGTATTTGCAAACCTTACAAAAACAACCGATTCTAGGAAAACTCACATTGATACAATATTACAGGCATGTTTGGACATATTGCATGTTTGGTTTTGGAGTTATATTTATATAACCTGCTTTCTGAGCCGCCACCTTTGTGGTTTGCGTGTCCCACTAATCCAGGAACTATGTTGTCCGGGGGCTTCTATGGTCTCCCAAGACAAACAGGTCCTAGGTGAGGGATCAGACAAAGAGCAGCTCAAAGACCTTTATTAAAAGTACAATTGAGGACCTAGATTTTTTCTCGCCCGGACGCAGGTCACCGTGGCTCCCCTGTGGAGCCAGGCCCAGAGGTGTGGCACGATGGCGATTGACGGGCCAGTCCCCATGGGGCCCAGCCGTGCTCAGCTCGAAGAGGCAACGTGGATCCCCCCTCCAGGGCTCACCACTCATGGGCTGGGTCATAGAGGGTGCAGTGTGAGCTGGGCGGCAGCCGAAGGCAGGGCACTTGGTGGTCCGATTATCGGCTACATAAGCTCGCTCTTGGGACATGGAACGTCACCTCGCTGGGAGGGAAGGAGCCTGAGCTGGTGCATGAGGTGGAGACGTTCCCGGCTAGATATAGTTGGACTCACAGCAAGGGCTCTGGAACCTGTTCTCTCAGAGGGGCTGGACTGAGCTGAACTTTCATTACTTGCAACGCCAGAGTGAAAGAGATTCCACACTGGCGTTGCATCTAATGAGAGGCTGGGGTGGCAATTCTTGTTGCCCCCCGGCTCAAAGCCTGCACGTTGGACTTTAAACCCAATAGACGAGATGGTATCTTCCTTCAGCCTTCGGGTTGGGTGACGAGTCCTGATTGTTGTTTGTGTTTACACACCAAACATAGCTCAGAGTACCAACTCTTTTTGGATTCCCTTGAGGGAGTACTGGAGAGTGCTCCCTCGGGTGATTCCCTTGTTCTGCTGGTGGACTTCAACGCTATGTTGGCAACGACAGTGAAACCTGGAGAGTCGTGATTGGGAAAAATGGCCACCCGGATCTGAACCCAAGTGGTGCTTTGTTATTGGACTTTTGTGCTTGTCACTGATTGTCCATAACAAACACAATGTTCAAACATAAGGGTGTCCATATGTGCACTTGGCACAAGGACACCCTCGGCCGCATGATTGACTTTGTAGTTGTGTCATGGGATTTGCGGCCTCATGTTTTGGACACTCGGTGAAGAGAGGGGCAGAGCTTTCTACCAACCACCACCTGGTGGTGAGCCGGCTCCGATGGTAGGGGAGGATGCTGGTCAGACCTGGCAGGCCCAAACGCATTGTAAGGGTCTGCTGGGAACACCTAGCAGAGTCTCCTGAAGAACTTTGAACATGTCCGGAAGAACTTTGAACATGTCTGGTGCTGGACATTGAGTCTGAGTGGACCATGTTCCGTTCCTCTCTTGTTGAGCCAGCTGATTGAAGGTGTGGCCGCAAGGTGTTTGGTGCCTGTCGTGGCGGTAATCCACCAGCAGTGAGGGATGCTGTCAAGCTGAAGAAAGAGCCACCGGGTCCTTTTGGCTCATGGGACTCCAGAGGCAGTGGGCATACCGACAGGCCAAGCGAGACCTCCTCAGTCCCACCAACACGTCTTCCTATGAGGAAACAGTGCCTGGGAAGTCTGTGGTGGGCTCTCCTATTTCTGGGGCTGAGGTTGCCAAGGTAGTTAAAAAGCTCCTCGGTGGCAAGGCCCCGGGGGTGTGAGCTCCGTCCGGAGTTCCTTAAGGCTCTGGATGCTGTGGGGCAGTCTTGGTTGACAAGACTCTGCAACATTGCGTCTACATCGGGGGCGGTACCTCTGGATTGGCAGACCGGGGTGGTGGTACCTCTCTTTAAGAAGGGGAACCGGAGGGTGTGTTCCAACTATCGTAGATCACACTCCTCAGCCTTCCCGGTAAGGTCTATTCATGTGTAATGGAGAGGAGGAACCTCGGATCCAGGACGAACAGTGTGGTTTTCGTCCTGGTCGTGGAACGGTAGACCAGCTCTATACTCTCGGCAGGGTCCTTGAGTGTGCATGGGAGTTTGCCCAACCAGTCTACATAAGTTTTGTGGACTTGGAGAAGACATTCGACCTTGGTCCCCGGTAAATCCTGTGGGGAGTGCTCAGAGAGTATGGAGTATCGGCATGTCTGATTGTGGCGGGTGTCTCCCTGTATGATCAGTGTCAGAGCTTGGTCCGCATTGCCGGCAGTATGTCGGACCCCTTTCCAGTGAGGGTTGGACTCCGCCAAGGCTGCCCTTTGTCACCGATTCTGTTCATAACTTTAATGGACAGAATATCTAGGCGCAGTCATGGCTTTGAGGATCCCCTCAACGCCATGACTGCGCCTGGTTTGGTGGCTGCAGGATTAGGTCTCTGCTTTTTGCAGATGATGTGGTCCTGATGGCTTCAACTGGCCAAGATCTTCAGCTTTCATTGGATCGGTTCGCAGTGAAGCGACTGGGATGAGAATCAGCACCTCCAAGTCCGAGTCCATGGTTCTCGCCCGGGAAAGGGTGGAGTGCCATCTCGAGGTTGGGAAAGAGATCTTGCCCCAAGTGAAGGAGTTCAAGTACCTAGGAGTCTTGTTCACGAGTGAGGATAGAGTGGATTGTGAGATCTACAGGCGGATCGGTGCGCCGTCTTCAGTAATGAGGACGCTATATCGATCCGTTGTGGTGAAGAAGGAGCTGAGCCAGAAGGAAAAGCTTTCAATTTACCGGTCGATCAACGTTCCCATCCTCACCTATGTTCATGAGCTTTGGGTTATGACCGAAAGGACAAGGTCACGGGTACAAGCGGCCGAAATGAGTTTCCTCCGCCGGGTGGTGGGTCTCTCCCTTAGAGATAGGGTGAGAAGCTCTGTCATCTGGGAGGAACTCAGTGTAAAGCCGCTGCTCTTCCACATTGAGAGGAGCCAGATGAGGTGGTTCGGGCATCTGCTCAGGATGCCACCCGAACGCCTCCCTAGGTCCGAATGGCAGGAGGCCATGGGGAAGACCTAGGATACATTGGAAAGACTATGGCCTGGGAACGCCTCGGGATCCCCCGAGAAGAGCTGGACGAAGTGGCTGGGGAGAGGGAAGTCTGGGCTCTCTGCTTAGGCTGCTGCCCCTGCAACCCGACCTCGGATAAGCGGAAGAAAATGGATGGATTTAGTATGACAGTTATACTGTCATATTGAGTTGACAGTATACTGTCATAAAACCCAATTTTTGTATTTGCAAACCTGATTCTAGTAAAACTCACATCTATACAATATTACAGGCAATTTTGGACATAATGCACGTTTGGTTTTGGAGTTATGTTTATATAACTTTAATATATAGTATGACATCTATACTGTTATAATGAGTAAAAAAACTAACTTGTGTCTGTCATAAAACTCAATTTTTGTATTTGCAAACCTTACAAAAACAAATGATTCTAGTAAAACTCACATGGATTCAATATTACAGGCATTTTTAGACATTTTGCATGTTTGGTTTAGGAATTATGTTGGAATACATTTGTATTGCTTTTTTTCACATTATCTCAGCATTTTAAGAACTTACTGTCATATTGAGTAAAAAAAACTTTTTGTGTTTGCAAGCCTTAAAAAAACAACCGATTCTAGTAAAACTCACATTGATACAATATTACAGGCATGTTTAGACATCGTGCATGTTTCGTTTTGGAGTTATGTTTATATAACCTGCTTTCTGAGCCGCCACCTTTGTGGTTTGCGTGTCCCACTGATCCTAGGAGCTATGTTGTCCGGGGGCTTCTATGCCCCCTGGTAGGGTCCCCCAAGACAAACAGGTACTAGGTGAGGAATCAGACAAAGAGCAGCTCAAAGACCTTTATGAAAAGTACAAATCGAGGACCTAGATATTTTCTCGCCCGGACGCGGGTCACCGTGGCGCCCCTCTGGAGCCAGGCCCAGAGGTGGGGCACGGTGGCGAGCGACTGGTGCCCATGGGGCCCAGCTCGAAGAGGCAACGTGGGTCCCCCCTGCAATAGGCTCACCACTCATGGGCTGGGTCATAGAGGTCGGGTGCAGTGTTAGCTGGGCGGAAGCCGAAGGCAGGGCACTTGGCGGTCCGATTATCGGCTACATAAACTCGCTCTTGGGACGTGGAACGTCACCTCGCGAGGTGGAGAAGTTCCCGGCGAGATAAAGCTGGACTCACTTCGACGCACAGCGAGGGCTCTGGAACCTGTTCTCTCAAGAGGGGTTGGACTCTCTTCCACTCTGGCGTTGCAAGTAATGAGAGGCTGGGTTGGCAATTCTTGTTGCCCCCCGGCTCAAAGCCTGCACGTTGGACTTAACCCAGAAGACGAGATGGTAACTTCCCTCCGCTTTCGGGTTGGGTGACGGGTCCTGACTGTTGTTGGTGTTTACACACCAAACAGCAGCTCAGAGTACCCACTCTTTTTGGATTCCCTTGAGAGTGCTCCCTCGGGTGATTCCTTTGTTCTGCTGGGGGTCTTCAACGCTCATGTTGGCAACGACTTTGAAACCTGGAGAGTCGTGATTGGGAAAAATGGCCACCCGGATCTGAACCCAAGTGGTGCTTTGTTATTGGACTTTTGTGCTAGTCACGGATTGTCCATAACAAACACAATGTTCAAACATAAGGGTGTCCATATGTGCACTTGGCACCAGGACACCCTCGGCCGCAGTTCCATTATTGACTTTGTAGTTGTGTCATGGGATTTGCGGCCTCATGTTTTGGACACTCGGGTGAAGAGAGGGGCGAGCTTTCTACCGATCACCACCTGGTGAGCTGGCTCCGATGGTGGGGTAGGATCCCGGACAGACCTGGCAGGCCCAAACGCATTGTGAGAGTCTTTTGGGAATGCCTAGCAGAGTCTCCTGTCAGAGAGAGTTTCTTTTTCCACCTCCGGAGGAACTTTGAACATGTCACAAAGGAGGTGCTGGACATTGAGTCTGAATGGATCATGTTCCGTGCCTCTCTTGTCAAGCCAGCTGATTGGAGCTGTGGCCGCAAGGTGTTTGGTGCCTGTCGTGGCGGTAATCCTAGAACCCGCTGGTGGCCACCAGCAGTGCGGGATGCCGTCAAGCTGAAGAAAGAGCTTATCTGGTCCTTTTGGCTCATGGGACTCCAGAGGCAGCAGGCATACCGACAGGCCAAGCAGTGCCTGGGGAATCTGTGGTGGGCTCTCCTATTTCTGGGGCTGAGGTTGCCAAGGTAGTTTTAAAAGCTCCTCGGTGGAAAGGCCCCGGGGGTGGATGAGCTCCATCCGGAGTTCCTTAAGGCTCTGGATGCTGTGGGGCTGTTTTAGTTGACAAGACTCTGCAACATCGCGTGGACATCAGGGGCGGTACCTCTGGATTGGCAGACCGGGGTGGTGGTTCCTCTCTTTAAGAAGGGGAACCGGAGGGTGTGTTCCAACTATCGTAGATCACACTCCTCAGCCTTCCCGGTAAGGTCTATTCATGTGTACTGGAGAGGAGGAACCTCGGATCCAGGACGAACAGTGTGGTTTTCGTCCTGGTCGTGGAACGGTAGACCAGCTCTATACTCTCGGCAGGGTCCTTGAGTGTGCATGGGAGTTTGTCCAACCAGTCTACATGTGCTTTGTGGACTTGGAGAAGACATTCGACCGTGGCCACCCCGGGAAGTCCTGTGGGGAGTGCTCAGAGAGTATGGGGTATCGGCATGTCTGATTGTGGCGGGTCGCTCCCTGTATGATCAGTGTCAGAGCTTGGTCCGCATTGCCAGCAGTAAGTTGGCTGCCCTTTGTCACCAAATGTGTTCATAAATTTTATGGACAGAATTTCTAGGCGCAGTCATGGCGTTGAGGGGATCCGGTTTGGTGGCTGCAGGATTAGGTCTCTCCTTTTTGCAGATGATGTGGTCCTTATGGCTTTAACTGGCCAGGATCTTCAGCTCTCATTGGATTGGTTCGCAGCCGAGTGTGAAGCGACTGGGATGAGAATCAGCACCTCCAAGTCCGAGGTTCTCGCCCGGGAAAGGGTGGAGTGCCATCTCGAGGTTGGGCAGGAGATTTTGCCCCAAGTGGATGAGTTCAAGTACCTGGAGTCTTGTTCATGAGTGAGGGAAGAGTGGATCGTGAGATGCACAGGCTGGTCGGTGCGGCGTCTTCAGTAATGAGGACGCTATATCGATTCGTTGTGGTAAGAAGGAGCTGCGCCAGAAGGAAAAGCTCTCAATTTACCGGTCAATCTACGTTCCCATCCTCACCTATGGTCATGAGCTTTGGGTTATGACCGAAAGGACAACATCACGGGTACAAGCGGCTGAAATGAGTTTTCTCCGCTGGGTGGCGGGTCTCTCCCTTACTGTAAGAATTTTCACCGTTTAATTACAGTAACCTACTGGCAGCTAATGGTTCCAGTATAAAACTGTTTTTCTACAGCACACATACTGTGATTCATCACTACAGTTTATTACTGTAAAAAGTATCACAGTACTGTGCTGTATCAAATATACGCTTCACAGCATAATACTGTCATCTGTTTAGCGGCATTACACTGTTATTTTAGTGTATCTACTGTAATATCCATTAACAGTTAATTACAGTAAAATAATTGTAAGCACTATAGACTGAGCTTTACAGTATAATGCCACTAGAAGTTAATGAGTTGAACTTTTAATTTTTCAAAATCAAAATCCCTGCAATCTGCTGGCATAAAAATGACTGGAGAAATGGCCTTGCAAGATTATGTTTTTATTAACCAATTATTTATTGTGCATCAAATGCATTCAAAGTACATTTAGTGCATTCTTCTTATTTTCAGTAAAGCATTTTAACATTTATAACATGTCCACTTAATTTCTAACTGGAGACAAAACACTGAACACGAGTCCAGTGTTTAGTTGTCGGCTACATAAAGCCCCACTCAAAGTCTGTGAGATGTTTTATAAGGGTGGCTACGTGAGGATTTACAGTTGCTGCCATTTTCTGGACCAGCTTCCCGGTCTTCTTGGACACGACCTTTCCCTGGCTAGCCTTTGTTCCCCTCTCAGGGTTAACGCCAATGAATCGCCTAAAAAAGAGAGAAAGCATATTAGATATTCTGTTGTGATTGAAGATTACTTGCAGTCGATACAGAACCCCCCTCACATTGTTATTTAGGAATATGCACTGCACAAATATTAATATCAATTTTAGGATATATGTGAGCCTATACCATAACCACAGCTGTAGATGAGTGAATGCTCTAAAACCCATTAAGACAAATTCAGAGAGGAAGACAATGCTAAAGCCTCCCCAATCCCTCTCTCTATTTATGTTTTCTCTCCATCTACGGGACCGTGTATTTACGCTGATGTTTCCGGCTTTCACCCATTTAACATATCGTTACCTGCTCATTACCTATCTTCTCTGCATCCTGGGGTCACACTGGTGCTTCTTGCCTTTACCCATTCAACATATCTTTACCTGCACATTACCTACCTTCTCTGCATAGTGGGTCACGCTGGTGCTTTCTACCTTTACCCATTCAACATATCGTTACCTGCACATTACCTACATTCTCTGTATCCTGGAGTCAAGCTGGTGTTTCCTGCCTTTACTCATTCAACATATCTTTACCTGCACATTACCTACCTTCTCTGTATCCTGGCGTCTAGCTGGTGTTTCCTGCCTTCACCCATTCAACATATCTTTACCTGCACATTACCTACCCTCCCTGCATCCTTGGGTCACACTGGTGCTTCTTTCTTTCACCATACAACATATCTTCACCTGCACATACCTACCTTGTCTGCATGGCCTCGACCACACCTGCGCTTCCTTCTTTCACCCATTCAACATACCTTCACCCGCACATTACCTACCTTCCCTGCATGGTGGGGTCACACTGGTGCTTCCTGCCTTTACCCATTCAACATATCTTCACCCGCACATTACCTACTTGCTCTGCATTCTCAGGTCAAGCTGGTGCTTCCTGCCATCATCCAGTCAACATATCTTTACCTGCAAATTACCTACTTTTCCTGCATCCTGGGGTCAAACAGGTGCTTCCTTCTTTGACCCAGTCAACATATCTTTACCTGCACATTACCTACCTTCTCTGTATCCTACAGTCAAACTGGTGCTTCGGTCCCTAATAAGAAGGTACACAAAGGAACAGAAGAGTCATTGATTTAAGGCACACAATTGGGGAAATGACAAGTCAAATTCCTGAACAGAGGTGAGAAATATAAAATAAAATATCCTAACAGTATTTCAACAGTATCAAGAGGATTTACCTTTGAACAAATTCCAATGTCCGAGGACCTTCCTCTTGGTATTCCAAGTTGAACACATAGTAGGTGGCAAGAAGGGCAGCAAGCCCTGAGATTAAGCTAGGTTGGACGCCTTTGCAGATGACATCACCTTCCATGCTGATCATCCAACGTTTTATTGTGACTTTGTCACCAGCAACTGGTACAGTCAAGAAATGCAGTTTATGTTCCTAAACAGTATCCAATATGGGTAGCATTTTAAAAGTATTTGGAATGGCCACCTCACTCGCTCTCTCTTTCCTCTGTTTACATCTAGTCTCCTAAGGCAGTGGTTCTCTTGAAGGTATGCCAAGGGGTACGTGAGATTTTTTTTAAATATTCTAAAAATAGCAACAATTCAAAAATCCTTTATAAATATATTTATTGAATAATACTTCGACAAAATATGAATGTAAGTTCATAAACTGAACAACTAATCAAGTAGGCTATTCCATTCATTACCATAAAGCCAGAGTTTCCCCCATGCCATGATGGTTTGACTCTACCTGGCGGTGCCACACGGCACCAACTGTCAATCAACTATCCATGTAGAAAACAATGGAGGCTTGGTTAAAGCGTAGTGGACATGTTCCATAAATATTGATGTTAAAGATTTCTTTTTTTGTGAAGAAATGTTGAGAATGAAGTTCATGAATCCAGATGGATCTCTATTGCAATCCCCAAAGAGGGCACTTTAAGTTGATTACTTCTATGTGTAAAAATCTTCATTTATAATTGAATCACTTGGTTATTTTTCAACAAGTTTTTAGTTATTTTTATATCTTTTTTTCCAAATAGTTCAAGAAAGACCACAACAAATGAGCAATATTTTGCACTGTTATACAATTTAATGAATCAGAAACTGATGACATAGTGTTGTATTTTACTTCTTTATCTCTTTTTTTCAACCAAAAATGCTTTGCTCTGATTAGGGGGTACTTGAATTTAAAAAATGTTCACAGGGGTACATCACTGAAAAAAGGTTGAGAACCACTGTCCTAAAAGTAGTGGACTTGAAGTGGGTGTGGCATGGATGATTGTTTGGCGCCCAATAAAAGACTTGATGGAGGATTCTTCAGTCAGCAGATGTTAAAGCAGCATAAATCTACTGGAGCCTATCCCAGTGCACCTTGGCACTGGACAGGTGAAGTGACAACCTTTTTTCAGTGCTGTGAACATTTTTTTAATGCAAGTAGACCTCCATGTCTTCATAACAGGAATATCCTGAATTCTCAAGTTGCATATCACAATAGTCATCATCAGTGTTAATAACACAAGAGCTGCTTGGATTTGCTGTTGATCAAGTCAAACTTCGTTCAGTGTAGCCGTAGTGCTTCCTTGACGCGTGCGATGTGAAAGTAGACTTAACTGTAAATCTTTTTTCACATTGACTGAAGGGGCACGTAACTGTCCTACCTTCGGTAATATGACTTTTCAAATGCAGGAGAAGGGCCCGTATATCATCGCACTTAGCGCTACATGAGACAATATTACAAGGTAAACCTTCTGCGCTATACATATCAGTCCTACTCTTGCCATATTTATGACGACGGCTGTGAGTTTTGAAGGCTGAGAAGTTGGAAAAAACTCTTGTGCATTTAGGGAAAGCACACTAGGCATACAACTATGACTTCGCATGTGTCTAACATACGCAAATACATTGCTGCAAGTCGTAGCACATATGTTGCAAGTTATCATCTTTTATGATGACTATGACAAAAAAGAAGAAAACTTAGCTAGCTAGCATGCGGCGGTACATGCGCGTGGTCAACGATAGTGTCTGTGATGCTGACATTTTGGACTTTATAAATATATATATAAAGTAATTCAAACAGAAAATGACACATCAAGGTACAAGTGACTCTTACCTTGTTATCAAAAACACACGATGCAGTAGGATGGATTTAGCCAGGTGAAATGAAGCTCGGTTGGACGAATTGTGGGCGGACCCAAGAAACAAGTCTGAAAAATATTGAATTACACTGTAGGTTTTACAGTAACTTACTGCTGGTCGATATTTTTTGAAAAATGCAACAAAATTTACAGTACTTAACTGCATTTAAGAAGAACATGATAGGTTGATTGGCAACACTAAATTGGCCCTAGTGTGTGAATGTGAGTGTGAATGTTGTCTGTCTATCTGTGTTGGCCCTGCGATGAGGTGGCGACTTGTCCAGGGTGTACCCCGCCTTCCGCCTGATTGTAGCTGAGATAGGCTCCAGCGCCCCCCGCGACCCCGAAGGGAATAAGCGGTAGAAAATGGATGGATGGATGGAGTATATAACTGTAATTTTATTTTTTATTTTTACAGTAATTTTTTACAGTGAAGGTCATGGGTGTCAAACTCTGGCCCGTGGGCCAAATTTGGCCCAACGTGTAATTTGACTTGGCCCTTGAGGCAATATCAAATTAACACTAAAGCTGGACCGGCGATTATACATTGCGGCAGTGCCGCGGTAACACCGCATTCACCGCTACTTCTAATACTTGCCAACCCTCCCGGGAGTGACTCCAGCACTCCTCCCGAATTTTTTTTTATTTTTTTTTTTCAGCTAGTCAAACGAGTGCCGGCCCAGTTTCATGTCAGTGCAGCTTCTGCCAAGTGCCCCTGGCTGCAGCCCGCAGATCGAGGAGGGGCTTATTTTCCCTCAATGTGGGCGGGTCTCAACGTTGAGCCCGCGGGCTCCATCTGGTGGCGGAGATCCGGCAGCACACATTCTCAAACGTCAATAAAGCTACTTTTAACTTGTCAAATGTATTTTTTTTACCATGAAAAAACAATAAAAAATATATATATATATAAACCATAGTATGAAAAAAGGTTCATGTATTTGATAGACTTAGACATTCCTACTTTTAACTTGTCAAATGTATCTGCCATCTTTTTTGTAGTTTTATTCCTTTTTTATTATCTTCATTATTTTCTGTATTGATCCTACACTATTATTGTGTTTTTTTTGTTACTTCTGATATGGCCTTGCCACGGTTTATTTGCTTATTTATTTATTTATTTATTTTTTGTGTCTTTTTATTTTGTATTGTTTTACATCTGATCAACTTCTGTGACTTTCCTTTTCTTTTTTAAGTGTGAACGGTGGAGAGGTCCTCGAGAGGTGATCTTGGGATCACTTCCTGAGGATCCTTGATGCCGAGGAATGTTCATCCACTATGGTCTGGATAGCCTGTAGCTGATCCTGAGCCAGAGCGGGATGGATGGATATATATATATATATATACAATATCTGGGTATCTTTTCTAATACTGTTTATACTGTAAACCTTGAATTGTTAAAGTTTAAGTGCACCTCTCTCCTCAAGTGTGCATGTGAGTGGGTATGAGTGGATGTGCGATTGTATGAAGGTTTTGCGTGACCAAAGTATGACTGTTAAATGTGATTTTAACTGTAAAATTCAATACAAATATTTGCAAAAAAAAACACAAAAAAAACTTGTCAAATGTATTTTTTTTTACCATGAAAAAACAATTTAAAAAAAAAATATATAAACCATAGTATGGAAAAAGGTTCATGTATTTGATAGACTTAGACATTCCTACTTTTAACTTGTCAAATGTATTTTTTTTTACCATGAAAAAACAATTTAAAAAAATATATATCTAAACCATAGCATTTCCATAAGAGTATAGACACATATTATTTTGCACACTCAATTATATTAGCAAAGTCAAATAAACCAAAGACAGAAGACTTTGCATCATTGATTTTATTTTTCACCCCAGGCTAAAAATGTTTGATCTGTAAAGAAAAAAAATGTTGTAGCCTAGCCAAATACATTCCTTAAGCTCCCATAAATGTTTAACAATGGCAAGTATCAAGGTATTTTTCTGGCCCATAACAAGCAACCCTGTTCCCTGTTTCCAGTTCTGTTCATTTTCCACTGTCTAGAAAGGAAACCGATTGCGGTTCTTATAGGCACAATAACAATGCAAGATGTAAAACTAAGGTAATTGAAATAAGTGGAGGAATTACGCTTTAGTCTAGCAATAGTTGACTACAAGACTAATTAATCACATGACCTCTCACCTGTAGCCCTCCTTGCACTCGTCGCCGTTTTCTGTCCTGCAATCGGTCTTCTTCAGACCTTAGTGATTTAATGACAACATACATTCACTATGAAAACATTCATGTTGGTCTGTTGACCGTGAGTAAAACATTTTTTTTGTGATTTGTGATATTCAAAGCACTTACGGCATGGGGAAGTTCTGCAGGAGAGCGAGACACCACCATCTCCTAATTTGCAGCATGTTTTCCTTTGAAGAAGGAAATGCAGGAAGATGTTAATATCCATCCATCCATCCATTTTCTGCCGCTTATTCCCTTCGGGGTCGCGAGGGGCGCTGGAGCCTATCTCAGCTACAATTGGGCGGAAGGCGGGGTACACCCTGGACAAGTCGCCACCTCATCGCAGAGATGTTAATATGTTGTAAAAAAAATAACACCTTGTACACTAAGCATAATGTGTCACGATTTACACATACCTCTCTGAAATCACAATTGGCCCCCATTACAATGTACAGAGTGTACTGTAAGCCAAGAGGTACTGCTTAATATAATGTCAGGCGTATTCCCAAGGATACATTTTTTTCAATACAAATTAATGTGGTTTTAATGTAGCAAGCAAACATTTTGACAGACAACAGCAATGCTATAATATGCTGATTTGGTCTTACCATCAAAACAAACACGCCACAGTTGTTGGAGCACCCTTGCTTTGTTAGGCCCTGAGGTGTGAACAATGTATTTTAATAAAAGTATGGCAAGAAAATAGTAAAAAGTTAGCAAATGCTATTATGTAATGTCTCACCTGGACATCATTCACACCAAGCTCTCTCCAGGGGCCAGAAGAGAGGCTGTGAGCAACGTGTCTGTACAAATAATAAGCGAAATAAAAGTCACTCAACTTCAATCAACTTTTGATTGAAAAGCACGCATAAACGCTTGGAACAAAGCCTGAACTGAATAAGGAAAGGGTTGGAACTTCAAATCAAAAAGTTTTGGCTCTATTTTGCACATCATTCAAATGAGAAATGTGACATTTTACACTTGATTTTATTTTTCGGTTGTTGCTTTCTACACTAGTAAATGATGACAGTGAGCAGAGACCTCATGGAGACTTCCCTAGTCTCCACAAGTTTTCAGCACACACTGCATACTGGGGACAGAAACTCCAAGACAGCCAGGAACAACTGGTAAAGTTAACTATTGTGCCACTGTGGTTATCTATGAATGTCACTCATATAATCATACACGTATTAAGACTTTGTTTTCTTCCACTAGCTGTCTCATGTCTTGGAGAGATGAGAGTAGAACCAGTCTATTCGGGTTTTTAGGGCACCTCCTGGACAGTGGTAGTTCTGTTTTAAACCACTTGTCCTTTGTTTGTTTTAATTAATGGTTCTGTTTTTATTTGATCTAAAATATTCCATTCCATATTCCAACTATTTTGATTCCTTAAACAGATGGAAACAGAACTATTTATCTTTTTCGAGACGGGCAGTTCTGTTTAAGCCTGTTATGAAAACTTTTTGATTTGAAGTTCCAACCTTTTCCTTATTCAGTTCAGGCTTTGTTCCAAGCGTTTATGCGTGCTTTTCAATCAAAAGTTGATTGAAGTTGAGTGACTTTTATTTCGCTTATTATTTGTACAGACACGTTGCTCACAGCCTCTCTTCTGGCCCCTGGAGAGAGCTTGGTGTGAATGATGTCCAGGTGAGACATTACATAATAGCACTTGCTAACTTTTTACTATTTTCTTGCCATACTTTTATTAAAATACATTGTTCACACCTCAGGGCCTAACAAAGCAAGGGTGCTCCAACAACTGTGGCGTGTTTGTTTTGATGGTAAGACCAAATCAGCATGTTATAGCATTGCTGTTGTCTGTCAAAATGTTTGCTTGCTACATTAAAACCACATTAATTTGTATTGAAAAAAATGTATCCTTGGGAATACGCCTGCCATTATATTAAGCAGTACCTCTTGGCTTACAGTACACTCTGTACATTGTAATGGGGGCCAATTGTGATTTCAGAGAGGTATGTGTAAATCGTGACACATTATGCTTAGTGTACAAGGTGTTATTTTTTTTACAACATATTAACATCTCTGCGATGAGGTGGCGACTTGTCCAGGGTGTACCCCACCTTCCGCCCAATTGTAGCTGAGATAGGCTCCAGCGCCCCTCGCGACACCGAAGGGAATCAGCGGTAGAAAATGGATGGATGGATGGATATTAACATCTTCCTGCATTTCCTTCTTCAAAGGAAAACATGCTGCAAATTAGGAGATGGTGGTGTCTCGCTCTCCTGCAGAACTTCCCCATGCCGTAAGTGCTTTGAATATCACAAATCACAAAAAAAATGTTTTACTCACGGTCAACAGACCAACATGAATGTTTTCATAGTGAATGTATGTTGTCATTAAATCACTAAGGTCTGAAGAAGACCGATTGCAGGACAGAAAACGGCGACGAGTGCAAGGAGGGCTACAGGTGAGAGGTCATGTGATTAATTAGTCTTGTAGTCAACTATTGCTTGACTAAAGCGTAATTCCTCCACTTATTTCAATTACCTTAGTTTTACATCTTGCATTGTTATTGTGCCTATAAGAACCGCAATCGGTTTCCTTTCTAGACAGTGGAAAATGAACAGAACTGGAAACAGGGAACAGGGTTGCTTGTTATGGGCCAGAAAAATACCTTGATACTTGCCATTGTTAAACATTTATGGAAGCTTAAGGAATGTATTTGGCTAGGCTACAACATTTTTTTTTTCTTTACAGATCAAACATTTTTAACCTGGGGTGAAAAATACAATCAATGATGCAAAGTATTCTGTCTTTGGTTTATTTGACTTAGCTAATATAATTGAGTGTGCAAAATAATATGTTATTATCTTTTGGAAATGCTATGGTTTATATATAATTATTATTCTTTTTTTTTCATGGTAAATGCTATGGTTTATATATATATATATATATATATATATATATATATATATATATATATATATATATATATATATATATATATGTATAT
Source organism: Entelurus aequoreus (assembly GCF_033978785.1). Taxonomy (NCBI): domain Eukaryota; kingdom Metazoa; phylum Chordata; class Actinopteri; order Syngnathiformes; family Syngnathidae; genus Entelurus; species Entelurus aequoreus. The sequence continues at coordinate 26,806 of NW_026908015.1, read as the reverse complement.
ATATATATATATATATATATATATATATATATATATATATATATATATTTATATATATATATATATATATATATATATATATATATATATATATATATATATATATATATATATATATATATATATATATATATATATATATATATATATATATATTTTCATGGTAAAAAAACACATTTGACAAGTTAAAAGTAGGAATGTCTAAGTCTATCAAATACATGAACCTTTTTCCATATTCGGATCTCCGCCACCAGATGGAGCCCGCGGGCTCAACATTGAGCCCGCCCACATTGAGGGAAAATAAGCCCCTCCTCGATCTGCGGGCTGCAGCCAGGGGTTACTCAGAAGCACCAACACACACACAATTGAATGCAATGCATACTTCATCAACAGCGATACAGGTTACACTGACGGAAGCCAAATAAAAAACTTTAACACTTTTAGAAATATACGCCACACTGTGAATCCACACCAAACAAGAATGACAAACACATTTCGGGAGAACATCCGCACCGTAACACAACATAAACACAACACAACAAATACCCAGAACCCTTTGTAGCACTAAATCTTCCGGGACGCTACAAGGTGTGTGTGTGTGGGGGGGGGGGGGGGTTTGGTGGTAGCGGGGGTGTATTTTGTAGCGTCCCGAAAGAGTTAGTGCTGCAAAAGATTCTGGGTATTTGTTCTTTTGTGTTTATGTTATGGTACGGTGCGGATGTTCTCCCGAAAAGTGTTTTTTTTTTTTGTTTGGTGTGGGTTCACAGTGTGGCGTATATTTCTAACAGTGTTAAAGTTTTTTATACTGGCACCCTTTAGTGTAACCTGTATCGTTGTTGATGAAGTATGCGTTGCATTCATTTGTGTATGCGTGCTGAAGCTGCACATATCTTGTGACTGGGTGTGAATGATGTTAGAATTGGGTGTACGAGATATGACTGTTGAACACCTTCGTTCGATAATGAAAGTTGCCTCAGCTCAAAGCCTGAGCCCCGACATTAAAGAACTAGCATCTAAAAAAAGATGCTAGGTATCTGGCTTGGGCACATCAAATTAGATCAGTGTGTTGCAAACTGAGCAGTTTAAAGTCCTGAATGGTTGTTTTATTCATTGTTATTTTATTTTCAAATTTATTAGCCTGTGGAAAAAGTTAATGTTGATATTTACCTCAGAAGGCTGCAAATAGAAAAGAGGCATTCAATTTTTATTTAAATTGTATTTGATATGCAATTGATATTTTTTAATTATTATTATTATTATTTGAAACTCCATTTTGCATGTCACTATAAAGTTATATAAGTCTTGCTTGTTCAATATTCAATGCAAAACTTGTTTGGGTCCCTATTAAAAGGTTAATTTGTTCAACCTTGGCCCGCGGCTTTGTTCAGTTTTAAACTTTGGCCCACTCTGTATTTGAGTTTGACACCCCTGGTGAAGGTGAATCTCTGTCATCCTGGAGGCCACGGGGAAGACCCAGGACACATTGGGAACACTATGTCTCCCGGCTGGCCTGGGAACGCCTCGGGATCCCCTGAGAAAAGGTCCTAGGTGAGGGATCAGACAAAGAGCAGCTCAAAGACCTTTATGAAAAGTACAAATCGAGGACCTAGATTTTTTCTCGCCCAGGCGCAGGTCACCGTGGCTCCCCTGTGGAGCCAGGCGCAGAGGTGGGGCACGATGGCGAGCGACTGGTGGCCGGGCCTGTCTCCATGGGGCCCTGCCTCGAAGAGGCAACGTGGGTCAACCCTCCAATGGGCTCACCACTCATGGGCCCATTGAGATCATAGAGGTCGGATGCAGTGTGAACTGGGTGGCAGCCGAAGGCAGGGCACTTGGCGGTCCGATTATCGGCTACATAAGCTCGCTCTTGGGACGTGGAACGTCACCTCGCTGGGAGGGAAAGAGCCTGAGCTGGTGCGCGAGGTGAAGAAGTTCCGGTTAGATATAGTTGGACTCACTTCGACGCACAGCAAGGGCTCTGGAACCTGTTCTCTCAAGAGGGGCTGGACTCTCTTCCACTCTGGCGTTGCAAGCAATGAGAGGCTGGGGTGGCAATTGTTGTTGCTCAAAGCCTGCACGTTGGACTTTAACCCAGTAGACGAGATGGTAGCTTCCCTCCGCCTTTGGGTTGGGTGACGGGTCCTGACTGTTGTTTGTGTTTACGCACCAAACAGCAGCTCAGAGTACCCACTCTTTTTGGATTCCCTTGAGGGAGTACTGGAGAGTGCTCCCTCGGGTGATTCCCTTGTTCTGTTGGGGGACTTCAATGCTCATGTTGGCAAGGACATTGAAACCTGGAGAGTCGTGATTGGGAAAAATGGCCACCCGGATCTGAACCCAAGTGGTGCTTTGTTATTGGACTTTTGTGCTCGTCACGGATTGTCCATAACAAACACAATGTTCAAACATAAGGAAGAACTTTGAACATGTCACGAGGGAGGTGCTGGACATTGAGTGTGAGTGGACCATGTTCCGTGCCTCTCTTGTCGAGCCTGCTGATTGGAGCTGTGGCCGCAAGGTGTTTGGTGCCTGTCGTGGCGGTAATCCTAGAACTCGCTGGTGGCCACCAGCAGTGAGGGATGCCGTCAAGCTGAAGAAAGAGCCTATCGGGTCCTTTTGGCTCATGGGACTCCAGAGGCAGCGGGCATACCGACAGGCCAAGCAGTGCCTGGGGAGTCTGTGGTGGACTCTCCTATTTCTGGGGCTTAGGTTGCCTAGGTAGTTAAAAAGCTCCTCTGTGGCAAGGCCCCGGTGGTGGATGAGTTCCTTAAGGCTCTGGATACTGTGGGGCTGTCTTGGTTGACAAGACTCTGCAACATCGCGTGAACATTGGGGGCGGTACCTCTGGATTGGCAGACCGGGGTGGTGGTTCCTCTCTTTAAGAAGGGGAACCGGAGGGTGTGTTCCAACTATCGTGAAACACACTCCTCAGCCTTCCCGGTAAGGTCTATTCATGTGTACTGGAGAGGAGGAAACTCGGATCCAGGACGAACAGTGTGGTTTTCGTCCTGGTCGTGGAACGGTAGACCAGGTCTATACTCTCGGCAGGGTCCTTGAGTGTGAAGCGACTGGGATGAGAATCAGCACCTCCAAGTCCAAGTCCACGCAGGAAAGGGTCGAGTGCCATCTCCAGGTTGGGGAGGAGATCTTGCCCCAAGTGGAGGAGTTCAAGTACCTAGGAGTCTTGTTCACGAGTGAGGATAGAGTGGATCGAGAGATCCACAGGCGGATTGGTGCGGCGTCTTCAGTATTGAGGACGCTATATCGATCAGTTGTGGTGAAGAAGGAGCTGAGCCAGAAGGAAAAGCTCTCAATTTACCGTCGATCTACGTTCCCAGCTTTGGGTTATGACCGAAAGGACAAGCGGCCGAAATGCGTTTCCTCTGCCGGGTGGTGAGTCTCTCCCTTAGAGACAGGGTGAGAAGCTCTGTCATCCGGGAGGTACTCAAAGTAAACCCGCTGCTCCTCCACATTGAGAGGAGCCATGAGGTGGTTCGGGCATCTGCTCAGGATGCCACCCGAACGCCTCTAGGGAGGTGTGGCAGGAGGCCACGGGGAAGACCTAGGACACATTGGAAAGACTATGTCCCCGGCTGGCCTGGGAACGCCTCGGAATACCCCGAGAAGAGCTGGACGAAGTGGCTGGGGAGAGGGAAGTCTGGGATTTTCTGCTCAGGCTGCTGCCCCCGCAACCCGACCTCGGATAAGCGGAAGAAAATGGATGGATTTAGAATGACAGTTATACTGTCAGATTGAGTACAAAAACTAACTAAACCTTACACAATATAATGTTTCTAGTAAAACTCACAAAGATACATATCTCCAGGCATAATTAGCCATTTTGCATGTGTGGGTTAGGAGTTATATTTAAATAAATAACTGTCAGATTGAGTGTGACAGTAAACTGTCATAGTGAGTAAAACCCTTATTTTGTATTTGCAAACCTTACAAAAACAACTAAATCTAGTTAAACTCACACAGATACAACATTACAGGCATTTTTAGACATAATGCATGTTTGGTTTTAGAGTTATGTTTATATAACTTTCATATTTAGAAAGTTATACCGTCATATTGAATAAAAAAAACAACTAACTTGTGTCTTTGCAAACCTTACAAAATACCATTTTTCTAGTAAAACTAACTAAGATACATGCTCCAGGCATTATTAGCCATTTTGCATGTGTTGTTTGAGTTATGTTTAAATAACTGTCATATTGAGTGTGACAGTATACTGTCATAAAACCCAATTTTTGTATTTGCAACCCTGATTCTAGTAAAACTCACATATATACAATATTACAGGCAGTTTTGGACATAATGCAAGTTTGGTTTTGGAGTTATGTTTATATAACTTTCATACATAGTATGACAGCTAAACTGTTATGTTGAGTAAAATAACTAACTTGTGTTTGTCATAAAACCCAATTTTTGTATTAGCAAACCATACAACTGATTCAAATAAAACTCACATGGATTCAATATTACAGGCATTTTCAGACATTTTGCATGTTTGGTTTAGGAATTATGTTGTAATACATTTGTATTGCTTTTTTCACATTATCTCAGGATTTTTAGAACATTACTGTCATATTGAGTAAAAAAATAATTTTTGTGTTTGCAAGCCTTAAAAAAAGCATATGTTTCCAGTAAAACTCCCAAAGATGCATTATTTCAGGCATTATTAGCCATTTTTCAGGTGTGGTTTAGGAGTTATGTTTGAATAACTGTCATATTGAGTGTGGCGTTATACTGTCATATTGAGTTAAAAAAAACTAACTTGTGTCTTTGCAAACCTTACAAAAGAAAATGTTTCTAGCAACACTCACAAAGATAATTTTTTTCACGCTATTAGACATGTTTCATGTGTATTTAGGAGTTATAATTAAATAACTTTCATATTGAGTGTTAAAGTTATAATGTCATTATGTGTAAAACCTAATTTTTGTATTTGCAAACCTTACAAAAACAATTGATTCTAGTAAAACTTACATAGATTCAATATTACAGGCATTTTTAGACAATTTACATGTTTGGTTTAAAAGTTGTGTTTGAATACATTTTTATTGCTTTTTTCGCATTATCTCAGGATTCTAAGATCATTACTTTCATATTGAGTAAAACACTACTTTTTGTTTTTGCAAACCTTACAAACTCACATAAATACATTATTACAGACATTTGTAGACATGACACATGTTTGGTTTTGGAGTTATGTTTATATAACTTTTATATTTAGTATGACTGTTATACTGTCATAGTAAATTAAAAAAAAACTAGCTTGTGTCTTTGCAAACTTTACAAAAGATCATTTTTCTAGTAAAACTAACAAAGATACATGTCTCCAGGCATTATTACCCATTTTGCATGGGTTGTTTAGGAATTATGTTTAAATACATTTTTATTGCTTTTTTCGCATTATCTCAGGATTCTTAGATCATTACTTTCATATTGAGTAAAAAACTACTTTTTGTTTTTGCAAACCTTACAAACTCACATAAATACATTATTACAGGCATTTTTAGACATAACACATGTTTGGTTTTGGAGTTATGTTTTGATAACTTTCATATTTAGTAGGACTGTTATACTGTCATATTGAATAAAAAAAACTAGCTTGTGTCTTTGATATCCTTACAAAAGATCATTTTTCTAGTAAAACTAACAAAGATACATGTCTCCAGGCATTATTAGCCATTTTGCATGGGTTTTTTAGTAATTATGTTTAAATACATTTTTATTGCTTTTTTCGCATTATCTCAGGATTCTAAAATCATTACTTTCATATTGAGGAAAAAACTACTTTTTGTTTTTGCAAACCTTACAGACTCACATAAATACATTATTATAGGCAATTTTACACATGACACACGTTTGGTTCTGGAGTTATGTTTATATAACTTTCATATTTAGTATGACTGTTATACTGTCTTATTGAATAAAAACAACTAGCTTGTGTCTTTGCAAACTTTACAAAAGATACATTTTCTAGTAAAACTAACAAAAATACATGTCTCCAGGCATTATTACCCATTTTGCCTGGGTTGTTTAGGAGTTATGTTTAAATAATTTTTTATTGCTTTTTTCGCATTATCTCAGGATTCTAAGATCATTACTTTCATATTGAGTAAAAAACTAGTTTTTGTTTTTGCAAACCTTACAAACTCACATTAATACATTATTACAGGCATTTTTAGACATGACACATGTTTGGTTTTGGAGTTATGTTTATATAACTTTCATATTTAATATGACTGTTATACTGTCATATTGAATAAAAAAAAACTGGCTTGTGTCTTTGCAAACTTTACAAAAGATCATTTTTCCAGTAAAACTAACAAAGATACATGTTTCCAGGCATTATTAGCCATTTTGCATATGTTGTTTAGGAGTAATGTTTAAATACATTTTTATTGCTTTTTTCGCATTATCTCAGGATTTTAAGAACATTACAGTCATATTGAGGAAAAAAACTACTTTTTGTGTTTGCAAGATTTAAAAAAGCATGTGTTTCGAGTAAAACGGCCAAGGATGCATTATTTCAGGCATTATTAGCCATTTTTCATGTGTGGTTTGAGTTATGGTTAAATTACTGTCATATACTGTCAGTTATGACATAGTAAGTAAAACCTAATTTATGTATTTGCAAACCTTACAAAATCATTTAAATCTAGTAAAACTCACATGGATTCAATATTACAGACATTTTTAGACATTTTGCATGTTTGGTTTAGGAATTATGTTGGAATCATTTTTATTAATTTGTTCGTATTTTCTCAGTATTTTAGAACATTACTGTCATATTGAGTAAAAAAATAATTTTTGTGTTTGCAAGCCTTAAAAAAGCATATGTTTCGAGTAAAACTTACAAGAATGCATTATTTCAGGCATTGTTAATCATTTTTCATGTGTAGTTTAAGAGTTATGTTTAAATAACTGTCATATTGAGTGTGGCAGTTATACTGTCATATTGAGTAAAAAAAACTAACCTGTCTTTGCAAACCTTACAAAAGAAAATGTTTCTAGTAACACTCACAAAGATAAATTTTTGCACGCATTATTAGACATGTTTCATGTGTGGTTAGGAGTTATAAATAAATAATTGTCATATTGAGTGTTACAGTTTTAATGTCATTATGTGTAAAACCTAATTTTTGTATTTGCAAACCTTACAAAAACAATTGATTCTAGTAAAACTTATATAGATTCAATATTACAGGCATTTTTAGACAATTTACATGTTTGGTTTAAAATTTGTGTTTGAATACATTTGTATTGCTTTTTTCGAATTATCTCAGGATTCTAAGAACATTACTTTCATATTGAGTAAAAAACTACTTTTTGTTTTTGCAAACCTTACAAACTCACATATATACATTATTACAGGCATTTTTAGACATGACACATGTTTGGTTTTGGAGTTATGTTTATATAACTTTCATATTTAGTATGACTGTTATACTGTCATATTGAATAAAAAAAACTAGCTTGTGTCTTTGATATCTTTACAAAAGATCATTTTTTTAAACCAACAACGTTACATGTCTCCCTAGGTATTATTAGCCATTTTGCATGTGTTGTTTAGGAGTTAGGTTTAAATACATTTTTATTGCTTTTTTCCCTTTATCTCAGTGTTCTAAGAACATTACAGTCAAGTAAAAAAATACTTTTTGTGTTTGCAAAATGTAAAACTCAGTAAAACTCCCAATGATTCATTATTTCAGGCATTATTAGCCATTTTTTTGTGTGGTTTATGAGTTATGTTTAAATAACTGTCATATTGAGTGTGATTTTGTCATTGTGAGTAAAACCTAATTTTTGTATTTGCAAACCTTACAAAAGAAAATGTTTCTAGCCGAGCCCAGCCGTGCTCAGCTCGAAGAGGCAACGTGGATCCCCCCTCCAGGGCTCACCACTCATGGGCTGGGTCATAGAGGGTGCAGTGTGAGCTGGGCGGCAGCCGAAGGCAGGGCACTTGGTGGTCCGATTATCGGCTACATAAGCTCGCTCTTGGGACATGGAACGTCACCTCGCTGGGAGGGAAGGAGCCTGAGCTGGTGCATGAGGTGGAGACGTTCCCGGCTAGATATAGTTGGACTCACAGCAAGGGCTCTGGAACCTGTTCTCTCAGAGGGGCTGGACTGAGCTGAACTTTCATTACTTGCAACGCCAGAGTGGAAGAGATTCCACACTGGCGTTGCAACTAATGAGAGGCTGGGGTGGCAATTCTTGTTGCCCGCCGGCTCAAAGCCTGCACGTTGGACTTTAAACCCAATAGACGAGATGGTAGCTTCCTTCAGCCTTCGGGTTGGGTGACGGGTCCTGACTGTTGTTTGTGTTTACACACCAAACAGCAGCTCAGAGTACCAACTCTTTTTGGATTCCCTTGAGGGAGTACTGGAGAGTGCTCCCGCGGGTGATTCCCTTGTTCTGCTGGTGGACTTCAACGCTATGTTGGCAACGACAGTGAAACCTGGAGAGTCGTGATTGGGAAAAATGGCCACCCGGATCTGAACCCAAGTGGTGCTTTGTTATTGGACTTTTGTGCTTGTCACGGATTGTCCATAACAAACACAATGTTCAAACATAAGGGTGTCCATATGTGCACTTGGCACAAGGACACCCTCGGCCGCATGATTGACTTTGTAGTTGTGTCATGGGATTTGCGGCCTCATGTTTTGGACACTCGGTGAAGAGAGGGGCAGAGCTTTCCACCAACCACCACCTGGTGGTGAGCTGGCTCCGATGGTAGGGGAGGATGCCGGTCAGACCTGGCAGGCCCAAACGTATTGTAAGGGTCTGCTGGGAACACCTAGCAGAGTCTCCTGAAGAACTTTGAACATGTCCGGAAGAACTTTGAACATGTCACGAGGGAGGTGCTGGACATTGAGTCTGAGTGGACCATGTTCTGGACCGTTCCTCTCTTGTTGAGCCAGCTGATTGAAGCTGTGGCCGCAAGGTGTTTGGTGCCTGTCGTGGCGGTAATCCACCAGCAGTGAGGGATGCTGTCAAGCTGAAGAAAGAGCCACCGGGTCCTTTTGGCTCATGGGACTCCAGAGGCAGTGGGCATACCGACAGGCCAAGCGAGACCTCCTCAGTCCCACCAACACGTCTTCCTATGAGGAAACAGTGCCTGGGAAGTCTGTGGTGGGCTCTCCTATTTCTGGGGCTGAGGTTGCCAAGGTAGTTAAAAAGCTCCTCGGTGGCAAGGCCCCGGGGATATGAGCTCCGTCCGGAGTTCCTTAAGGCTCTGGATGCTGTGGGGTAGTCTTGGTTGACAAGACTCTGCAACATTGCGTCTACATCGGGGGCGGTACCTCTGGATTGGCAGACCGGGGTGGTGGTACCTCTCTTTAAGAAGGGGAACCGGAGGGTGTGTTTCAACTATCGTAGATCACACTCCTCAGCCTTCCCGGTAAGGTCTATTCATGTGTAATGGAGAGGAGGAACCTCGGATCCAGGACGAACAGTGTGGTTTTCGTCCTGGTCGTGGAACGGTAGACCAGCTCTATACTCTCGGCAGGGTCCTTGAGTGTGCATGGGAGTTTGCCCAACCAGTCTACATAAGTTTTGTGGACTTGGAGAAGACATTCGACCTTGGTCCCCGGTAAATCCTGTGGGAAGTGCTCAGAGAGTATGGAGTATCGGCATGTCTGATTGTGGCGGGTGTCTCCCTGTATGATCAGTGTCAGAGCTTGGTCCGCATTGCCGGCAGTATGTCGGACCCCTTTCCAGTGAGGGTTGGACTCCGCCAAGGCTGCCCTTTGTCACCGATTCTGTTCATAACTTTAATGGACAGAATATCTAGGCGCAGTCATGGCTTTGAGGATCCCCTCAACGCCATGACTGCGCCTGGTTTGGTGGCTGCAGGATTAGGTCTCTGCTTTTTGCAGATGATGTGGTCCTGATGGCTTCAACTGGCCAAGATCTTCAGCTTTCATTGGATCGGTTCGCAGTGAAGCGACTGGGATGAGAATCAGCACCTCCAAGTCCGAGTCCATGGTTCTCGCCCGGGAAAGGGTGGAGTGCCATCTCGAGGTTGGGAAAGAGATCTTGCCCCAAGTGAAGGAGTTCAAGTACCTAGGAGTCTTGTTCACGAGTGAGGATAGATTGGATTTTGAGATCTACAGGCGGATCGGTGCGGCGTCTTCAGTAATGAGGACGCTATATCGATCCGTTGTGGTGAAGAAGGAGCTGAGCCAGAAGGAAAAGCTTTCAATTTACCGGTCGATCAACGTTCCCATCCTCACCTATGGTCATGAGCTTTGGGTTATGACCGAAAGGACAAGGTCACGGGTACAAGCGGCCGAAATGAGTTTCCTCCGCCGGGTGGTGGGTCTCTCCCTTAGAGATAGGGTGAGAAGCTCTGTCATCTGGGAGGAACTCAGTGTAAAGCCGCTGCTCCTCCACATTGAGAGGAGCCAGATGAGGTGGTTCGGGCATCTGCTCAGGATGCCACCCGAACGCCTCCCTAGGTCCGAACGGCAGGAGGCCATGGGGAAGACCTAGGATACATTGGAAAGACTATGGCCTGGGAACGCCTCGGGATCCCCCGAGAAGAGCTGGACGAAGTGGCTGGGGAGAGGGAAGTCTGGGCTTTCTGCTTAGGCTGCTGCCCCCGCAACCCGACCTCGGATAAGCGGAAGAAAATGGATGGATTTAGTATGACAGTTATACTGTCATATTGAGTGTGACAGTATACTGTCATAAAACCCAATTTTTGTATTTGCAAACCTGATTCTAGTAAAACTCACATCTATACAATATTACAGGCAATTTTGGACATAATGCACGTTTGGTTTTGGAGTTATGTTTATATAACTTTAATATATAGTATGACATCTATACTGTTATAATGAGTAAAAAAAACTAACTTGTGTCTGTCATAAAAATCAATTTTTGTATTTGCAAACCTTACAAAAACAAATGATTCTAGTAAAACTCACATGGATTCAATATTACAGGCATTTTTAGACATTTTGCATGTTTGGTTTAGGAATTATGTTGGAATACATTTGTATTGCTTTTTTTCACATTATCTCAGCATTTTAAGAACTTACTGTCATATTGAGTAAAAAAAACTTTTTGTGTTTGCAAGCCTTAAAAAAACAACCGATTCTAGTAAAACTCACATTGATACAATATTACAGGCATGTTTAGACATCTTGCATGTTTGGTTTTGGAGTTATGTTTATATAACCTGCTTTCTGAGGCGCCACCTTTGTGGTTTGCGTGTCCCACTGATCCTAGGAGCTTTGTTGTCCGGGGGCTTCTATGCCCCCTGGTAGGGTCCCCCAAGACAAACAGGTCCTAGGTGAGGAATCAGACAAAGAGCAGCTCAAAGACCTTTATGAAAAGTACAAATCGAGGACCTAGATATTTTCTCGCCCGGACGCGGGTCACCGTGGCTCCCCTGTGGAGCCAGGCCCAGAGGTGGGGCACGATGGCGAGCGACTGGTGCCCATGGGGCCCAGCTCGAAGATTCAACGTGGGTCCCCCCTGCAATAGGCTCACCACTCATGGGCTGGGTCATAGAGGTCGGGTGCAGTGTTAGCTGGGCGGAAGCCGAAGGCAGGGCACTTGGCGGTCCGATTATCGGCTACATAAGCTCGCTCTTGGGACGTGGAACGTCACCTCGCGAGGTGGAGTAGTTCCCGGCTAGATAAAGCTGGAGTCACTTCGACGCACAGCAAGGGCTTTGGAACCTGTTCTCTCAAGAGGGGTTGGACTCTCTTCCACTCTGGCGTTGCAAGTAATGAGAGGCTGGGTTGGCAATTCTTGTTGCCCCCCGGCTCAAAGCCTGCACGTTGGACTTAACCCAGAAGACGAGATGGTAACTTCCCTCCACTTTCGGGTTGGGTGACGGGTCCTGACTGTTGTTGGTGTTTACGCACCAAACAGCAGCTCAGAGTACCCACTCTTTTTGGATTCCCTTGAGAGTGCTCCCTCGGGTGATTCCTTTGTTCTGCTGGGGGTCTTCAACGCTCATGTTGGCAACGACTTTGAAACCTGGAGAGTCGTGATTGGGAAAAATGGCCACCCGGATCTGAACCCAAGTGGTGCTTTGTTATTGGACTTTTGTGCTAGTCACGGATTGTCCATAACAAACACAATGTTCAAACATAAGGGTGTCCATATGTGCACTTGGCACCAGGACACCCTCGGCCGCAGTTCCATTATTGACTTTGTAGTTGTGTCATGGGATTTGCGGCCTCATGTTTTGGACACTCGGGTGAAGAGAGGGGCGAGCTTTCTACCGATCACCACCTGGTGAGCTGGCTCCGATGGTGGGGTAGGATCCCGGACAGACCTGGCAGGCCCAAACGCATTGTGAGAGTCTTTTGGGAATGCCTAGCAGTCTCCTGTCAGAGAGAGTTTCTTTTTCTACCTCCGGAGGAACTTTGAACATGTCACAAAGGAGGTGCTGGACATTGAGTCTGAATGGATCATGTTCCGTGCCTCTCTTGTCAAGCCAGCTGATTGGAGCTGTGGCAGCAAGGTGTTTGGTGCCTGTCGTGGCGGTAATCCTAGAACCCGCTGGTGGCCACCAGCAGTGCGGGATGCCGTCAAGCTGAAGAAAGAGCTTATCTGGTCCTTTTGGCTCATGGGACTCCAGAGGCAGCGGGCATACCGACAGGCCAAGCAGTGCCTGGGGAATCTGTGGTGGGCTCTCCTATTTCTGGGGCTAAGGTTGCCAAGGTAGTTAAAAAGCTCCTTGGTGGGAGTTCCTTAAGGCTCTGGATGCTGTGGGGCTGTTTTAGTTGACAAGACTCTGCAACATTGCATGGACATCAGGGGCGGTACCTCTGGATTGGCAGACCGGGGTGGTGGTTCCTCTCTTTAAGAAGGGGAACCGGAGGGTGTGTTCCAACTATCGTAGATCACACTCCTCAGCCTTCCCGGTAAGGTCTATTCATGTGTACTGGAGAGGAGGAACCTCGGATCCAGGACGAACAGTGTGGTTTTCGTCCTGGTCGTGGAACGGTAGACCAGCTCTATACTCTCGGCAGGGTCCTTGAGTGTGCATGGGAGTTTGTCCAACCAGTCTACATGTGCTTTGTGGACTTGAAGAAGACATTCGACCGTGGCCACCCCGGGAAGTCCTGTGGGGATTGCTCAGAGAGTATGGGGTATCGGCATGTCTGATTGTGGCGGGTCGCTCCCTGTATGATCAGTGTCAGAGCTTGGTCCGCATTGCCAGCAGTAAGTCGGACCCCTTTCCAGTGAGGGTTGGACCGGAGTCCAACCCTCGTGTTGGCTGCCCTTAGTCACCAAATGTGTTCATAAATTTTATGGAATTATGTTTAAAGACATTTTTATTGCTTTTTTCGCATTATCTCAGGATTCTAAGATCATTACTTTCATATTGAGTAAAAAACTACTCTTTGTTTTTGCAAACCTTACAAACTCACATAAATACATTATTACAGGCATTTTAATACATGACACATGTTTGGTTTTGGAGATATGTTTATATAACTTTCATATTTAGTATGACTATTATACTGTCATATTGAATTAAAAAAAAATAGTTTGTGTCTTTGCAAACTTTACAAAAGATCATTTTTCTAGTAAAACTAACAAAGATACATGTCTCCAGGCATTATTACCCATTTTGCATGGGTTGTTTTGGAATTATGTTTAAAGACATTTTTATTGCTTTTTTCGCATTATCTCAGGATTCTAAGATCATTACTTTCATATTGAGGAAAACTACTTTTTGTTTTTGCAAACCTTACAAACTCACATAAATACATTATTACAGGCATTTTAATACATGACACATGTTTGGTTTTGGAGATATGTTTATATAACTTTTATATTTAGTATGACTGTTATACTGTCATATTGAATAAAAAAAACTAGTTTGTGTCTTTGCAAACTTTACAAAAGATCATTTTTCTAGTAAAACTAACAAAGATACATGTCTCCAGGCATTATTACCCATTTTGCAGGGGTTGTTTTGGAATTATGTTTAAAGACATTTTTATTGCTTTTTTCGCATTATCTCAGGATTCTAAGATCATTACTTTCATATTGAGGAAAACTACTTTTTGTTTTTGCAAACCTTACAAACTCACATAAATACATTATTACAGGCATTTTAATACATGACACATGTTTGGTTTTGGAGATATGTTTATATAACTTTTATATTTAGTATGACTGTTATACTGTCATATTGAATAAAAAAAAACTAGCTTGTGTCTTTGCAAACTTTACAAAAGATCATTTTTCTAGTAAAACTAACAAAGATACATGTCTCCAGGCATTATTACACATTTTGCATGGGTTGTTTAGGAATTATGTTTAAAGACATTTTTATTGCTTTTTTCGCATTATCTCAGGATTCTAAGATCATTACTTTCATATTGAGTAAAAAACTGCTCTTTGTTTTTGCAAACCTTACAAACTCACATAAATACATTATTACAGGCATTTTTAGACATGACACATGTTTGGTTTTGGAGTTATGTTTATATAACTTTTATATTTAATATGACTGTTATACTGTCATATTGAATTAAAAAAACTAGCTCGTGTCTTTGCAAACTTTACAAAATATCATTTTTCTAGTAAAACTAACAAAGATACATGTCTCCAGGCATTATTACCCATTTTGCATGGGTTGTTTAGGAATTATGTTTGAATACATTTTTATTGCTTTTTTCGCATTATCTCAGGATTCTAAGATCATTACTTTCATATTGAGTAAAAAACTACTTTTTGTTTTTGCAAACCTTACAAACTCACATAAATACATTATTACAGACATTTTTACACATGACACATGTTTGGTTTTGGAGTTATGTTTATATAACTTTTATATTTAGTATGACTGTTATACAGTCATATTGAATTAAAAAAAACTAGCTTGTGTCTTTGCAAACTTTACAAAAGATAATTTTTCTAGTAAAACTAACAAAGATACATGTCTCCAGGCATTATTACCCATTTTGCATGGGTTGTTTAGGAATTAACTTTGAATACATTTTTATTGCTTTTTTCGCATTATCTCAGGATTCTAAAATCCTTACTTTCATATTGAGGAAAAAACTACTTTTTGTTTTGCAAACCTTACAAACTCACATAAATACATTATTACAGGCATTTTTAGACATAACACATGTTTGGTTTTGGAGTTATGTTTTGATAACTTTCATATTTAGTAGGACTGTTATACTGTTATATTTAATTTTAAAAAACTAGCTTGTGTCTTTGCAAACTTTACAAAACATCATTTTTCTAGTAAAACTAACAAAGATATATGTCTCCAGGCATTATTACACATTTTGCATGGGTTGTTTAGGAATTATGTTTAAAGACATTTTTATTGCTTTATTCGCATTATCTCAGGATTTTAAGATCATAACTTTCATATTGAGTAAAAAACTACTTTTTGTTTTTGCAAACCTAACAAACTCACATTAATACATTATTACAGGCATTTTTAGACATGACACATGTTTGGTTTTGGAGTTATGTCTATATAACTTTTATATTTAGTATGACTGTTATACTGTCATATTGAATTAAAAAAACTAGCTTGTGTCTTTGCAAACTTTACAAAAGATCATTTTTCTAGTAAAACTAACAAAGATACATGTCTCCAGGCATTATTACACATTTTGCATGGGTTGTTTAGGAATTATGTTTAAAGACATTTTTATTGCTTTATTCGCATTATCTCAGGATTTTAAGATCATAACTTTCATATTGAGTAAAAAACTACTTTTTGTTTTTGCAAACCTAACAAACTCACATTAATACATTATTACAGGCATTTTTAGACATGACACATGTTTGGTTTTGGAGTTATGTTCATATAACTTTCATATTTAGTATGACTGTTATACTGTCATATTGAATTAAAAAAAACTAGTTTGTGTCTTTGCAAACTTTACAAAAGATCATTTTTCTAGTAAAACTAACAAAGATACATGTCTCCAGGCATTATTACCCATTTTGCATGGGTTGTTTTGGAATTATGTTTAAAGACATTTTTATTGCTTTTTTTCGCATTATCTCAGGATTCTAAGATCATTACTTTCATATTGAGGAAAACTACTTTTTGTTTTTGCAAACCTTACAAACTCACATAAATACATTATTACAGGCATTTTAATACATGACACATGTTTGGTTTTGGAGTTATGTTCATATAACTTTCATATTTAGTATGACTGTTATACTGTCATATTGAATTAAAAAAAACTAGTTTGTGTCTTTGCAAACTTTACAAAAGATCATTTTTCTAGTAAAACTAACAAAGATACATGTCTCCAGGCATTATTACCCATTTTGCATGGGTTGTTTAGGAATTATGTTTAAATACATTTTTATTGCTTTTTTTGCATTATCTCAGGATTCTAAGATCATTACTTTCATATTGAGTAAAAAACTACTTTTTGTTTTTGCAAACCTTACAAACTCACATAAATACATTATTACAGACATTTTTAGACATGACACATGTTTGGTTTTGGAGTTATGTTTATATAACTTTTATATTTAGTATGACTGTTATACTGTCATATTGAATTAAAAAAAACTAGCTTGTGTCTTTGCAAACTTTACAAAAGATAATTTTTCTAGTAAAACTAACAAAGATACATGTCTCCAGGCATTATTACCCATTTTGCATGGGTTGTTTAGGAATTATGTTTAAATACATTTTTATTGCTTTTTTTGCATTATCTCAGGATTCTAAGATCATGACTTTCATATTGAGTAAAAAACTACTTTTTGTTTTTGCAAACCTTACAAACTCACATAAATACATTATTACAGGCATTTTTAGACATAACACATGTTTGGTTTTGGAGTTATGTTTTGATAACTTTCATATTTAGTAGGACTGTTATACTGTCATATTGAATAAAAAAAACTAGCTTTTGTCTTTGATATCTTTACATAATATCATTTTTCTAGTAAAACTAACAAAGATACATGTCTCCAGGCATTATTAGCCATTTTGCATGGGTTGTTTAGGAATTATGTTTAAATACATTTTTATTGCTTTTTTCGCATTATCTCAGGATTCTAAGATCATTACTTTCATATTGAGTAAAAAACTACTTTTTTTTTTTGCAAAGCTTACAAACTCACATTAATACATTATTACAGGCATTTTTAGACATGACACATGTTTGGTTTTGGAGTTATGTTTATATAACTTTCATATTTAATATGACTGTTATACTGTCATATTGAATTAAAAAAAACTGGCTTGTGTCTTTGCAAACTTTACAAAAGATAATTTTTCCAGTAAAACTAACAAAGATACATGTTTCCAGGCATTATTAGCCATTTTGCATATGTTGTTTAGGAGTAATGTTTAAATACAATTGTATTGCTTTTTTTGCATTATCTCAGGATTTTAAGAACATTACAGTCATATTGAGTAAAAAAACTACTTTTTGTGTTTGCAAGATTTAAAAAAGCATGTGTTTCGAGTAAAACGGCCAAGGATGCATTATTTCAGGCATTATTAGCCATTTTCCATGTGTGGTTTGAGTTATGGTTAAATAACTGTCATATACTGTCAGTTATGACATAGTAAGTAAAACCTAATTTATGTATTTGCAAACCTTACAAAATCATTTAAATCTAGTAAAATTCACATGGTTTCATTACAGACATTTTTAGACATTTTGCATGTTTGGTTTAGGAATTATGTTGGAATCATTTTTTTTAATTTGTTCGTATTTTCTCAGAATTTTAGAACATTACTGTCATATTGAGTAAAGAAATAATTTTTGTGTTTGCAAGCCTTAAAAAAGCATATGTTTCGAGTAAAACTTACAAGAATGCATTATTTCAGGCATTGTTAATCATTTTTCATGTGTAGTTTAAGAGTTATGTTTAAATAACTGTCATATTGAGTGTGGCAGTTATACTGTCATATTGAGTAAAAAAAACTAACCTGTCTTTGCAAACCTTACAAAATAAAATGTTTCTAGTAATACTCACAAAGATAAAATTTTTCACGCATTATTAGACATGCTTCATGTGTGGTTAGGAGTTATAAATAAATAATTGTCATATTGAGTGTTACAGTTTTAATGTCATTATGTGTAAAACCTAATTTTTGTATTTGCAAACCTTACAAAAACAATTGATTCTAGTAAAACTTATATAGATTCAATATTACAGGATTTTTTAGACATTTTACATGTTTGGTTTAAAATTTGTGTTTGAATACATTTGTATTGCTTTTTTCGCATTATCTCAGGATTTTAAGAACATTACTTTCATATTGAGTAAAAAACTACTTTTTGTTTTTGCAAACCTTACAAACTCACATAAATACATTATTACAGGCATTTTTAGACATGACACATGTTTGGTTTTGGAGTTATGTTTATATAACTTTCATATTTAGTATGACTGTTATACTGTCATATTGAATAAAAAAAACTAGCTTGTGTCATTGATATCTTTACAAAAGATCATTTTTTTAAACTAACAACGTTACATGTCTCCCTAGGCATTATTAGCCATTTTGCATTATTAGCCATTTTGCATGTGTTGTTTAGGAGATAGGTTTAAATACATTTTTATTGCTTTTTTCCCATTATCTCAGGGTTCTAAGAACATTACAGTCAAGTAAAAAACTACTTTTTGTGTTTGCAAAATATAAAACTCAGTAAAACTCCCAATGATTCATTATTTCAGGCATTATTAGCCATTTTTTTGTGTGGTTTATGAGTTATGTTTAAATAACTGTCATATTGAGTGTGATTTTGTCATTGTGAGTAAAACCTAATTTTTGTATTTGCAAACCTTACAAAAACAACCGATTCTAGGAAAAGTCACATTGATACAATATACAATACATACAGGCATGTTTAGACATAATGCATGTTTGGTTTTGGAGTTTTATTTATATAACCTGCTTTCTGAGCCGCCACCTTTGTGGTTTGCGTGTCCCACTGATCCAGGACAAACAGGTCCTAGGTGAGGGATCAGACAAAGAGCAGCTCAAAGACCTTTATTAAAAGTACAATTGAGGACCTAGATTTTTTCTCGCCCGGACGCAGGTCACCGTGGCTCCCCTGTGGAGCCAGGCCCAGAGGTGTGGCACGATGGCGATTGACGGGCCAGTCCCCATGGGGCCCAGCCGTGCTCAGCTCGAAGAGGCAACGTGGATCCCCCCTCCAGGGCTCACCACTCATGGGCTGGGTCATAGAGGGTGCAGTGTGAGCTGGGCGGCAGCCGAAGGCAGGGCACCTGGTGGTCCGATTATCGGCTACATAAGCTCGCTCTTGGGACATGGAACGTCACCTCGCTGGGAGGGAAGGAGCCTGAGCTGGTGCATGAGGTGGAGACGTTCCCGGCTAGATATAGTTGGACTCACAGCAAGGGCTCTGGAACCTGTTCTCTCAGAGGGGCTGGACTGAGCTGAACTTTCATTACTTGCAACGCCAGAGTGGAAGAGATTCCACACTGGCGTTGCATCTAATGAGAGGCTGGGGTGGCAATTCTTGTTGCCCCCCGGCTCAAAGCCTGCACGTTGGACTTTAAACCCAATAGACGAGATGGTAGCTTCCTTCAGCCTTCGGGTTGGGTGACGGGTCCTGACTGTTGTTTGTGTTTACACACCAAACAGCAGCTCAGAGTACCAACTCTTTTTGGATTCCCTTGAGGGAGGACTGGAGAGTGCTCCCTCGGGTGATTCCCTTGTTCTGCTGGTGGACTTCAACGCTATGTTGGCAACGACAGTGAAACCTGGAGAGTCGTGATTGGGAAAAATGGCCACCCGGATCTGAACCCAAGTGGTGCTTTTTTATTGGACTTTTGTGCTTGTCACGGATTGTCCATAACAAACACAATGTTCAAACATAAGGGTGTCCATATGTGCACTTGGCACAAGGACACCCTCGGCCGCATGATTGACTTTGTAGTTGTGTCATGGGATTTGCGGCCTCATGTTTTGGACACTCGGTGAAGAGAGGGGCAGAGCTTTCCACCAACCACCACCTGGTGGTGAGCTGGCTCCGATGTTAGGGGAGGATGCCGGTCAGACCTGGCAGGCCCAAACGCATTGTATGGGTCTGCTGGGAACACCTAGCAGAGTCTCCTGAAGAACTTTGAACATGTCCGGAAGAACTTTGAACATGTCACGAGGGAGGTGCTGGACATTGAGTCTGAGTGGACCATGTTCCGTTCCTCTCTTGTTGAGCCAGCTGATTGAAGCTGTGGCCGCAAGGTGTTTGGTGCCTGTCGTGGCGGTAATCCACCAGCAGTGAGGGATGCTGTCAAGCTGAAGAAAGAGCCACCGGGTCCTTTTGGCTCATGGGACTCCAGAGGCAGTGGGCATACCGACAGGCCAAGCGAGACCTCCTCAGTCCCACCAACACGTCTTCCTATGAGGAAACAGTGCCTGGGAAGTCTGTGGTGGGCTCTCCTATTTCTGGGGCTGAGGTTGCCAAGGTAGTTAAAAAGCTCCTCGGTGGCAAGGCCCCGGGGGTATGAGCTCTGGATGCTGTGGGGCAGTCTTGGTTGACAAGACTCTGCAACATTGCGTCTACATCGGGGGCGGTACCTCTGGATTGGCAGACCGGGGTGGTGGTTCCTCTCTTTAAGAAGGGGACCGGAAGGGTGTGTTCCAACTATCGTAGATCACACTCCTCAGCCTTCCCGGTAAGGTCTATTCATGTGTAATGGAGAGGAGGAACCTCGGATCCAGGACGAACAGTGTGGTTTTCGTCCTGGTCGTGGAACGGTAGACCAGCTCTATACTCTCGGCAGGGTCCTTGAGTGTGCATGGGAGTTTGCCCAACCAGTCTACATAAGTTTTGTGGACTTGGAGAAGACATTCGACCTTGGCCCCCGGTAAATCCTGTGGGGAGTGCTCAGAGAGTATGGAGTATCGGCATGTCTGATTGTGGCGGGTGTCTCCCTGTATGATCAGTGTCAGAGCTTGGTCCGCATTGCCGGCAGTATGTCGGACCCCTTTCCAGTGAGGGTTGGACTCCGCTAAGGCTGCCCTTTGTCACCGATTCTGTTCATAACTTTAATGGACAGAATATCTAGGCGCAGTCAAGGCTTTGAGGATCCCCTCAACGCCATGACTGCGCCTGGTTTGGTGGCTGCAGGATTAGGTCTCTGCTTTTTGCAGATGATGTGGTCCTGATGGCTTCAACTGGCCAAGATCTTCAGCTTTCATTGGATCCGTTCGCAGTGAAGCGACTGGGATGAGAATCAGCACCTCCAAGTCAGAGTCCATGGTTCTCACCCGGGAAAGGGTGGAGTGCCATCTCGAGGTTTGGAAAGAGATCTTTCCCCAAGTGAAGGAGTTCAAGTACCTAGGAGTCTTGTTCACGAGTGAGGATAGAGTGGATTGTGAGATCTACAGGCGGATCGGTGCGGCGTCTTCAGTAATGAGGACGCTATATCGATCCGTTGTGGTGAAGAAGGAGCTGAGCCAGAAGGAAAAGCTTTCAATTTACCGGTCGATCAACGTTCCCATCCTCACCTATGGTCATGAGCTTTGGGTTATGACCGAAAGGACAAGGTCACGGGTACAAGCGGCCGAAATGAGTTTCCTCCGCCGGGTGGTGGGTCTCTCCCTTAGAGATAGGGTGAGAAGCTCTGTCATCTGGGAGGAACTCAGTGTAAAGCCGCTGCTCCTCCACATTGAGAGGAGCCAGATGAGGTGGTTCGGGCATCTGCTCAGGATGCCACCCGAACGCCTCCCTAGGTCCGAACGGCAGGAGGCCATGGGGAAGACCTAGGATACATTGGAAAGACTATGGCCTGGGAACGCCTCGGGATCCCCCGAGAAGAGCTGGACGAAGTGGCTGGGGAGAGGGAAGTCTGGGCTCTCTGCTTAGGCTGCTGCCCCCGCAACCCGACCTCGGATAAGCGGAAGAAAATGGATGGATTTAGTATGACAGTTATACTGTCATATTGAGTGTGACAGTATACTGTCATAAAACCCAATTTTTGTATTTGCAAACCTGATTCTAGTAAAACTCACATCTATACAATTTTGGACATAATGCACGTTTGGTTTTGGAGTTATGTTCATATAACTTTAATATATAGTATGAGATCTATACTGTTATAATGAGTAAAAAAACTAACTTGTGTCTGTCATAAAACTCAATTTTTGTATTTGCAAATCTTACAAAAACAAATGATTCTAGTAAAACTCACATGGATTCAATATTACAGGCATTTTTAGACATTTTGCATGTTTGGTTTAGGAATTATGTTGGAATACATTTGTATTGCTTTTTTCACATTATCTCAGCATTTTAAGAACTTACTGTCATATTGAGTAAAAAAAACTTTTTGTGTTTGCAAGCCTTAAAAAAACAACCGATTCTAGTAAAACTCACATTGATACAATATTACAGGCATGTTTAGACATCTTGCATGTTTGGTTTTGGAGTTATGTTTATATAACCTGCTTTCTGAGCCGCCACCTTTGTGGTTTGCGTGTCCCACTGATCCTAGGAGCTATGTTGTCCGGGGGCTTCTATGCCCCCTGGTAGGGTCCCCCAAGACAAACAGGTCCTAGGTGAGGAATCAGACAAAGAGCAGCTCAAAGACCTTTATGAAAAGTACAAATCGAGGACCTAGATATTTTCTCGCCCGGACGCGGGTCACCGTGGCTCCCCTGTGGAGCCAGGCCCAGAGGTGGGGCACGATGGCGAGCGACTGGTGCCCATGGGGCCCAGCTCGAAGAGGCAACGTGGGTCCCCCCTGCAATAGGCTCACCACTCATGGGCTGGGTCATAGAGGTCGGGTGCAGTGTTAGCTGGGCGGAAGCCGAAGGCAGGGCACTTGGCGGTCCGATTATCGGCTACATAAGCTCGCTCTTGGGACGTGGAACGTCACCTCGCGAGGTGGAGAAGTTCCCGGCTAGATAAAGCTGGACTCACTTCGACGCACAGCAAGGACTCTGGAACCTGTTATCTCAAGAGGGGTTGGACTCTCTTCCACTCTGGCGTTGCAAGTAATGAGAGGCTGGGTTGGCAATTCTTGTTGCCCCCCGGCTCAAAGCCTGCACGTTGGACTTAACCCAGAAGACGAGATGGTAGCTTCCCTCCGCTTTCGGGTTGGGTGACGGGTCCTGACTGTTGTTGGTGTTTACGCACCAAACAGCAGCTCAGAGTACCCACTCTTTTTGGATTCCCTTGAGAGTGCTCCCTCGGGTGATTCCCTTGTTCTGCTGGTGGACTTCAACGCTATGTTGGCAACGACAGTGAAACCTGGAGAGTCGTGATTGGGAAAAATGGCCACCCGGATCTGAACCCAAGTGGTGCTTTGTTATTGGACTTTTGTGCTTGTCACTGATTGTCCATAACAAACACAATGTTCAAACATAAGGGTGTCCATATGTGCACTTGGCACAAGGACACCCTCGGCCGCATGATTGACTTTGTAGTTGTGTCATGGGATTTGCGGCCTCATGTTTTGGACACTCGGTGAAGAGAGGGGCAGAGCTTTCCACCAACCACCACCTGGTGGTGAGCTGGCTCCGATGGTAGGGGAGGATGCCGGTCAGACCTGGCAGGCCCAAACGTATTGTAAGGGTCTGCTGGGAACACCTAGCAGAGTCTCCTGAAGAACTTTGAACATGTCCGGAAGAACTTTGAACATGTCACGAGGGAGGTGCTGGACATTGAGTCTGAGTGGACCATGTTCTGGACCGTTCCTCTCTTGTTGAGCCAGCTGATTGAAGCTGTGGCCGCAAGGTGTTTGGTGCCTGTCGTGGCGGTAATCCACCAGCAGTGAGGGATGCTGTCAAGCTGAAGAAAGAGCCACCGGGTCCTTTTGGCTCATGGGACTCCAGAGGCAGTGAGCATACCGACAGGCCAAGCGAGACCTCCTCAGTCCCACCAACACGTCTTCCTATGAGGAAACAGTGCCTGGGAAGTCTGTGGTGGGCTCTCCTATTTCTGGGGCTGAGGTTGCCAAGGTAGTTAAAAAGCTCCTCGGTGGCAAGGCCCCGGGGATATGAGCTCCGTCCGGAGTTCCTTAAGGCTCTGGATGCTGTGGGGCAGTCTTGGTTGACAAGACTCTGCAACATTGCGTCTACATCGGGGGCGGTACCTCTGGATTGGCAGACCGGGGTGGTGGTTCCTCTCTTTAAGAAGGGGAACCGGAGGGTGTGTTCCAAATATCGTAGATCACACTCCTCAGCCTTCCCGGTAAGGTCTATTCATGTGTAATGGAGAGGAGGAACCTCGGATCCAGGACAAACAGTGTGGTTTTCGTCCTGGTCGTGGAACGGTAGACCAGCTCTATACTCTCGGCAGGGTCCTTGAGTGTGCATGGGAGTTTGCCCAACCAGTCTACATAAGTTTTGTGGACTTGGAGAAGACATTCGACCTTGGCCCCCGGTAAATCCTGTGGGGAGTGCTCAGAGAGTATGGAGTATCGGCATGTCTGATTGTGGCGGGTGTCTCCCTGTATGATCAGTGTCAGAGCTTGGTCCGCATTGCCGGCAGTATGTCGGACCCCTTTCCAGTGAGGGTTGGACTCCGCCAAGGCTGCCCTTTGTCACCGATTCTGTTCATAACTTTAATGGACAGAATATCTAGGCGCAGTCATGGCTTTGAGGATCCCCTCAACGCCATGACTGCGCCTGGTTTGGTGGCTGCAGGATTAGGTCTCTGTTTTTTGCAGATGATGTGGTCCTGATGGCTTCAACTGGCCAAGATCTTCAGCTTTCATTGGATCGGTTCGCAGTGAAGCGACTGGGATGAGAATCAGCACCTCCAAGTCCGAGTCCATGGTTCTCGCCCGGGAAAGGGTGGAGTGCCATCTCGAGGTTGGGAAAGAGATCTTGCCCGAAGGGAAGGAGTTGAAGTACCTAGGAGTCTTGTTCACGAGTGAGGATAGAGTGGATTGTGAGATCTACAGGCGGATCGGTGCGGCGTCTTCAGTAATGAGGACGCTATATCGATCCGTTGTGGTGAAGAAGGAGCTGAGCCAGAAGGAAAAGCTTTCAATTTACCGGTCGATCAACGTTCCCATCCTCACCTATGGTCATGAGCTTTGGGTTATGACCGAAAGGACAAGGTCACGGGTACAAGCGGCCGAAATGAGTTTCCTCCGCCGGGTGGTGGGTCTCTCCCTTAGAGATAGGGTGAGAAGCTCTGTCATCTGGGAGGAACTCAGTGTAAAGCCGCTGCTCCTCCACATTGAGAGGAGCCAGATGAGGTGGTTCGGGCATCTGCTCAGGATGCCACCCGAACGCCTCCCTAGGTCCGAACGGCAGGAGGCCATGGGGAAGACCTAGGATACATTGGAAAGACTATGGCCTGGGAACGCCTCGGGATCCCCCGAGAAGAGCTGGACGAAGTGGCTGGGGAGAGGGAAGTCTGGGCTCTCTGCTTAGGCTGCTGCCCCCGCAACCCGACCTCGGATAAGCGGAAGAAAATGGATGGATTTAGTATGACAGTTATACTGTCATATTGAGTGTGACAGTATACTGTCATAAAACCCAATTTTTGTATTTGCAAACCTGATTCTAGTAAAACTCACATCTATACAATAATACAGGCAATTTTGGACATAATGCACGTTTGGTTTTGGAGTTATTTTCATATAACTTTAATATATAGTATGACATCTATACTGTTATATTGAGTAAAAAAACTAACTTGTGTCTGTCATAAAACTCAAGTTTTGTATTTGCAAACCTTACAAAAACAAATGATTCTAGTAAAACTCACATGGATTCAATATTACAGGCATTTTTAGACATTTTGCATGTTTGGTTTAGGAATCATGTTGGAATACATTTGTATTGTTTTTTTCACATTATCTCAGCATTTTAAGAACTTACTGTCATATTGAGTAAAAAAAACTTTTTGTGTTTGCAAGCCTTAAAAAAACAACCGATTCTAGTAAAACTCACATTGATACAATATTACAGGCATGTTTAGACATCTTGCATGTTTGGTTTTGGAGTTATGTTTATATAACCTGCTTTCTGAGCCGCCACCTTTGTGGTTTGCGTGTCCCACTGATCCTAGGAGCTATGTTGTCCGGGGGCTTCTATGCCCCCTGGTAGGGTCCCCCAAGACAAACAGGTCCTAGGTGAGGAATCAGACAAAGAGCAGCTCAAAGACCTTTATGAAAAGTACAAATCGAGGACCTAGATATTTTCTCGCCCGGACGCGGGTCACCGTGGCTCCCCTGTGGAGCCAGGCCCAGAGGTGGGGCACGATGGCGAGCGACTGGTGCCCATGGGGCCCAGCTCGAAGAGGCAACGTGGGTCCCCCCTGCAATAGGCTCACCACTCATGGGCTGGGTCATAGAGGTCGGGTGCAGTGTTAGCTGGGCGGAAGCCGAAGGCAGGGCACTTGGCGGTCCGATTATCGGCTACATAAGCTCGCTCTTGGGACGTGGAACGTCACCTCGCGAGGTGGAGAAGTTCCCGGCTAGATAAAGCTGGACTCACTTCGACGCACAGCAAGGGCTCTGGAACCTGTTCTCTCAAGAGGGGTTGGACTCTCTTCCACTCTGGCGTTGCAAGTAATGAGAGGCTGGGTTGGCAATTCTTGTTGCCCCCCCGGCTCAAAGCCTGCACGTTGGACTTAACCCAGAAGACGAGATGGTAGCTTCCCTCCGCTTTCGGGTTGGGTGACGGGTCCTGACTGTTGTTGGTGTTTACGCACCAAACAGCAGCTCAGAGTACCCACTCTTTTTGGATTCCCTTGAGAGTGCTCCCTCGGGTGATTCCCTTGTTCTGCTGGGGGTCTTCAACGCTCATGTTGGCAACGACTTTGAAACCTGGAGAGTCGTGATTGGGAAAAATGGCCACCCGGATCTGAACCCA